>NW_009729990.1:49627-56012 GCF_000703405.1 Apaloderma vittatum | reverse complement strand
AAAAAAAAAAAAAGGAAATGAACAGAGATAAAAGATCTCAAGATATGCAAAAGCAGCATTGTTAGCATTATGTGAACTGAATTCAGACTTAATACTCCGCCGAAGTAACAAAAAAATCCCCATCTTTTAAGAGTTCCACAGAATGCAAGAGAACAAAAAAGTAATTTAATCTTGGATCAATATTTGAAAGTGCTAAGTGGAAACTGCATCTCAGTAAGGACTTGGGCTCACATAATTCCATTTCATTTTGTTTTCATGTGGTGCAATTCTGAGGTAACATCCCAAATGTCGCATTGTAGAGAGGGAAGGGAAATACTTGCGCTGCTTACTCTCTGCTCCCTATATATATACACATATATATGTATATATAATATTTATATATTATACATCATATATTATATGTGATAAATCATCTATACCTCAAAAATATATGGTAATTGTTCAATACATTTATATACCAGACCATGGATTCATCTGTGAAATAGAGCAGATGACAAGCTCAGCTGGTGCAAGAGACTATATAGCAGCCTTTCAGAACTCAAAGTGCAGGGGACTTCAGTACTTAAAGAAAGAAGGGGGGGACTCTTTATCAGGAAGTGTCATAATAGGACAAGAGTTAATGGTTTCAAACTGAAAGAGAGCAGATTTAGCTTGGACATTAGGAAGAAATTCTTCTTTGTGAGGGTGATGAGACCTGTGCACAGGTTGCCCAGAGAAGCTGTGGAAGCCCCTGCCCTGGAAAGTGTTCAAGGCCAGGTTGGACGGGCCTTTGAGCAATGCAGTCTAGTGAGAGATGTCCCTGCCCATGGCAGGGAGTTGGAACGATACGATCTTTAAGGTCCCTTCCAACCCAAATACTGAATATTACAGTGTACAAATACTACAGTCCACATGTCCTTCCTCTTCAGGAACTGAATCACTTCCCATCAATGTTGGTGGGACAAGCTTACCAGCTGTGCTGGGATTATGGAGAAGCCTTAAGGGAATCTCTAACGGTTTGTAAATAATCTGCAAAACAAACCTAAAAGGAGGTGGCATCTCCTAACCAGCAATGCCATGGGTGGATAAGAGTGCATTCCCATCTGCTGCTGTCTGTCCCTGGTTTCACTTCACCTTGCTTCCTCCTCTCCCATCCTTTGCCAGATCTCTGCACATAGACTCTGAGATTTTCAACTGAACAGTGATTTTTCAAACTACACTGTTTTTTCTTTCAGAGGAAGAGACTCTGATAGAGATGGGACTCTGATTCTGAACTGGGATTCTGATACCCATACCTATAGTATACTGTGTTGCAAATAATAACAATAAAGCTAACAAAAACATCTATTAAGCAAGTAGGAATATAAAAGAGGTGTGGTTTGTGGTTTTTTGTTCATTTTTGTTGTTGTTTTGGGTTGAGGTTTTTTGCTTTTTTTTAAAAAACTTCTCATAAGTATGAAAAGGGAGCAAATAAAAAGCAGAGTAATGGTTGGTTTGACTCACTGTACCCCTGATTTCCTCTGTCCTTTGATTCAGGGGAAAAAAAAAAAAGACTGTTTGTAGCATATACAACAGAGTCAGTGAGCAATAGGAGAAAAAAACCCCGAAGGTGAAAGCAGAGGAAACTTACCTTGCAACAGCTACAACATGCGGAGGTGTCAGAGCTGTGCCAGCAGAGGAAGAATTCGCTTAATGAAAATTTTCCCCAGGCATCCAATAATGCCGCTTGTGATTTCCACTGAAGATTACCCATCAGTTAGCACAAATTTGCTTTTTAATTGGCCTGTATTGCACCTGCCACTTTCTGACTCCCCAGTCTCTGAAGCATTGGCACAAGAAGGAAGGCAGATATCTGGGGGGATTTGATCTTAATACATTACAGGAAGGGCATGCACAGTAACAATTAATGTTTAAAAGACAAGAATAATGTGCACTGGCACAAAGTGATGAGGAAGAGGGAATGGGACCTGGGGAGTACCTAACGAACAAGATTAATTAGCCACAGCAGAAAGACCTAAAGCTCCAGTGAATTCAGGGGGAAGCTTTAATTCTGTTGATTTTTGTGGGTCCCAGGAAGAGAACCAAGGAGGCCAAAAGTAGAAAATCCTCCATTTATCTAGGCTCATTTTTACAAGAATGCCAAAGTTAGTGTGTGCTGAAGGTAAACTGTAAACAACTGGGCAAAAGAACTGAAGGGCAGGGCAGTGGAGGAGGCTGAGGAGCACATCCCATGGTAGCACCCACCAGCAGCAGGGGAGGAGACAGGATGACTCCAGCTGCTATTTGATGGTAACCCAACGACTTCTTCGGTATCTTGCTCCAGGTCACCACTTCCCAGCTCAGAGAGTGTACTGCAGCCAACTTCATGTTCATGGGTGCTACCTGGCATGCTGACTTTCTGCAAGGTCAACCGATAGTGAAGGCAACCAGTTTAGTGTTTTGATATCTCATCAGGCAGCAGGGAGGAATGAGGGGAAAGAAGATGACAGTGGTGAACCAGGATCAGGGGAAGTGGGGAACAAGGGTCCAGGAGGACAAGAAGTCAGTAGTTTTCTGTAGTTTTTCCACTGTCTTCCTTTACTGATCTCCACATCCAAATAGACATTCTTCTTTATACGGAAGTGTCAAATTTACATGGAGATCTTAAGAGCAAGACAAATTGAACTTCTGGTGTGAAAGTTCAGAGATGTGTAGAATGGTTTAACCTTAAAGCTCATATGGTTTCGCCTCCCCTTCTGTGGGGAGGGACACCTCCCACCAGACCAGGTTGCTCCAAGGCCAGCCCAACCTGGGCCTGAACACTTCCAGGGAGCAGGCTGCCAGAGATTCTCTGGGCAATCTGTTCCAGTGCTACCCTCATAGAGAAGAATTTCTTCCTAATATCTCATCTAAATCTACCCACTTTTAATCTGTTAGAACCTGCTCAGTTTTGATCATATGTTCAAACTATTTTTCTCTCTTCCAGGATGGTTGAATTCTCCTTGGTCAGATCGCTTTGTTAGTCTCAGAGAATATCTTTATATGTATATAAAAATATGTAAAAGTTACTTGCAGTGGCTTGCCGGGAAATTCTGCTTCCAAATTGTGCAGCTTCCTGGCAGCACTTGCCAACTGAAGAAGCATGGGACCCCACACCTCCCAGATATTGTGGCCCCAGAGAAATACTCTCACACAGATGGCACAGGCCCATGGATGTTAATTTCTAATTTTGCATCTCGTAAGGGGCTGCAGGAACTGCAGAAGTGAGAACACAGTAAAGCTTCTCAGGGTTGGATTTCTAAAAACAGTCTACATTCAATACAAATAAATGTTTTGCTTTGAAATTAAAAATAAAATAACAAAATTGTAAAACTCACTCTAGGAAATGCAGGCAGTTGTTTTTACTGCTTTAAACTACTTCAAAATAAATTTAAAGGTTCAGCTGCTTTCCTTGAGGACTTCCCTAAAATCTACTGCATTTCCTCACAGTGTGTTTTCACAACCAGCTTCAGCCAATGGATTCCATGCTGCCACGCAAAGACGGCTTCTTCTTCTCCCTCCCTCACACCCCTCTCTTGACCGTCCTCTCCTCTCGCCAGGCTGGTTAAAATCACCACACAGATGTGTCATGAGTTGCATCAGCTAGTGGAAAGATTTTTTTTTATTATTTTTCCCCTCCAGAGTTAAATTTCCACCAGGTAAGTGAACTGCTTGACCTCACCGGGTCCAGGCAAGCATGAGACAGTGGTGGGGAGGGATGGCTGTAGGCAGAAGAAGGCAGGATTGCCTCATTTTTGTGTATTTTTGCACTGATTTACATGGCATTTATTCCTTCTTATTCCTTCCCTTTCACGCCCCATCCCCTTTCACCAAGTGCCTGCTCTCCCCACCTGTAACTCTTTGTTCAGTCCTTCATTTATTTGCCAGAGAAATAAAGTTATTCATTAAAGACCATCAAAATAAAGATATTCAGATAGTAGCTGTATGTGTATTTGAAATTTTATCTTTGCAGTGCTAGCCTGTGTTGCAATATCTGTGATATATTGCTGTTCCCTTTACATTATAACAGATTGTCTATTATAGAGGCAAAATTTAATAAGGGCATGTACATTAACATTATGGCATAATTTCCTGGCTGCCAGACAGGAGATATTTTGAATGTTAAACTATGTTTGATATGTTAATGTATGATGTAAGTACCAAATGGGGCTCTATTAACATCGCTTGCTTAAACATTTTCCAATATTCCTGTTAAGTTAGAGGGGGGAGGAAAAAAGGTATTTCGTTCAAAGAAAAGAAACTGGGAGCTATTTGATATACTCTAATAGCAGCCCAGTTGTTGCAGTTAGTAGCTATCTGCTTGAAAATGAAGCAAGAAGGAGAACACATCTTGTTAATGGTGTAAGTACTGGCAGTGATGAGTCCATGCATAGCAGCTTTCCACTTGACAGAATAAAATGAAAACTAATTGTCACCACACACTTGCTCGGCTGTCAGAGTAATCACTATAAAATAGAAGGGCTCTATGAGGCAACTACTCCACCTTCCCTCTTGAACTTACGTTTCCAAGTTATCTGTGTATTCCTTTTTTCTTTTTTTTTATAATATGTACAACATGCCGTTTAAAGGAACTGCAAAAGATTTAGGAAAATTGAGAAGAGCTGCTGTTGCATAGATCAACAGCCCTAGATGCAAATATTACCACTATCAGTGACCTTCATTTTGACTAAATGCAGACTATTTCTCTTTTTCCTCTAGTAACATCTATTTTGTTTCTATACAACTTTGAAATCCTTTTGGTTAGGTATCTCTTATTCTGGAGTGGTAAAATCCAGACATGATGAAACTACGAGCCTATAGTTCCCATCGTGGTTTGAGACAGTACCAACATGGAAAAAATAATTAGTTAATAACAATAGTATGTAAGTGGTTAAAAAAACTCTTTAAAGAAGGATAGAAAATAATAGGGTTTTTTTTCCTGGAATAGATTAAGGCAGTTTGTTAATTTCTTATGAATCTACAGACTAATGAGCTAAATGGAAATAGTATTTGTCTTCTAGTTCAAAGAAGAAATGACTACAACCCTTGGAAATACACTGAGGAAGTTTTTAAATTAGTATTTGTTGTGCTTGAATACTAGGTACCATTCAACGGTGGCTGTATCTAATCTCCATCCCTCATATTATTGTGTGTATGTGTAAACGTATGCTTGTATGCAGAATTGCTAAAATACATATGTATGATTAATACACAGTGACATAACAAGATACAATCTTGATGAGATCTGTCCTCAGAAGGATTAATGCCCAGATTCCGAGCCCTGGCACAGAGCTGATGCTGAACTACGGCAAAGTAGAGATCTTTCTTTGTCAACCAGATGTGACATTTCAACACATTTCCCATCTTCATCATTTTTCTACCTCTGGTACAACAACTAGCAGTGGCAGAAACAGAGCATAGGATGATGTTAAAACTCAAAAAGGCGGCTGAATTTGTCTTCTCCCCACAGTGACTGAACTAAGTATTTACATTCTTGCTCTGGGAATGGTTTGGAGATACACCAAAAATAACTAAGCAAAATTTTAAATCTGTTGGTTATGGAAAAGACTAAACCCACTCTGTCTCCTGGTGTCAAAACTGTCTCACTAAAATCAGTGAGAAAACCTTGTGTTTTGGTTTGGTTTTTTATGGAGTTTTATAAAGGTCTCTTCTTGTTCTGACTGTGCTTTTAAGAGACACTTTTCAATCATAAATACATGCCAGAGATTTAAGACCAATAAGAGCATCAACAGTTGCAAAGGGTAGTCAAATCTGATCTTTATTTTAGAAACACTACGGGGATTTACAGCTCAGAAGTGCTCAGTTGTTCTGTCCTGGGCAAAAAAACAACCCAGAGAGGACTTTGAATAATTCCTACCTGCAGCTTGCACATGATTTCCGAATGTGTAGGGTTTGATTCTGGAAACTGATAACAACAGAAAGGTTTAAAAGTGCTGAGGGTGGGGAGATGTAAAGAATAAAGTGTTCTGAATTATACGAATTCAGGAATAGCTCTGAGGCCAAAGATGTACAAGTGGAGACGTGAAGTGGGAAGGAAAGATGTAACAGATGACAGAAAAAAATCCACCAACACACCTATTTTTCATGATGCTAAAGCTATGAGGATTCAGATAAATGCTATAATAGGAACTTTGCGAGCTACGCACCCTGCACTTTACACTATTCATTTTCAGTTCTATGACTTTCCTATTCTGCATGCACTCCCCATCAGGAAAGGATGTCCCAGGACTTCCTCTGCATGGAAAAACTCCATCATGATGATCTGACATTCAGATGATGAAGTTGACTATGTGTATAAGGTTATCCACCACTGCACGTTTTGCAGTTTTCAGTAACTTCCTAAATAAGCTATTAAAATAATGACTGT
>NW_009729990.1:0-49596 GCF_000703405.1 Apaloderma vittatum | reverse complement strand
TGTTTTTGTTGGGGGGGGGGGGGGGGGGGGGGGCATGGGCAGCCAATGGAATGTCTTACAAATAAATCACTAAGTGGGAGCTGCAGCAAAAAAACTGTGATTTTTTTTTAAAGATGTTGAAACTAGACATCACAAATCATGGAACTGACATCAGGCAACCGAGAGAAAAATTAATTTTGTCAAAACCGGAACCATTCTACAAAACCACTGATGTTTCTGCACAGTAGCACAGACTTTGAAAACTTGTGTTGTAGGAGCAAGGACGTGAAACACAGTAACTAATTCTGTGGCAGAGTTTGATTACTTTAGGAAGGGTTTTGTACGATAATGAAGTTCCCCGGGATAGCAGATTCCAAGACTGTCCCTTCTAGCACCATGCTGGTAAACTGAAATCCATTTTACCAAGAGGTGTCCAATTGATTTGCTCATGTCTCGGGCACTGGCTGGGTATGTCTGGAGCTACACGTTGGGGTGAAGAACCTGGCAGGGGCACACGTGCCCATGCTCCAGTCACCACTTTACTGGTGGACCTGGCATGTTAGTGGTGGACTTGGCATTGCTGCATCAACTGTTGGAGTTGATGACCTTGAAGTCTTTTCCAACCCAAACAGTTCTACAATTCTGTGATGATTCTATGATTGTATGTCCACTGTTGTCCCTTCTAGGCAGGTGGTGGCTGATGAACCAGCAGTGTCCACCATTCCCATAGGTGTGCGTCTCTCTTGGTGAGCACAGACTAGTCACTGAGGATAACCTTTCCAAAGGTCACCATTAGTGGTTTAATATTTGTGGACACTAGATGGAGCTACGGGGATTTGGGACTTCTGTCTGTTTCTTTCGCCTTTCTGTTTTCTCCAACTTCCATCCTCATCACAGTGATGAATGTCTTGTCCTTTTTTCTCAGCTCTGGTATCATGTTCAAAGGAAACTCAGTGTCTGAAGACCTGCCTCATTGCTATTTCTGAGCCTTGTCCCATATTTATCAGTGTAATAAAACAGCTGCAAACTGCCTCCATAGAGATTTGTTTGTTTGCCACTTTGAGTTGTTTGGGTTTTTTTTATAAACATGCCAAGTGATTTATTTAAGAGTTTTCATATCAGGTTCACCTGACAGAACATTGCAGTAATAATTTGCAATTTGTTTCCATTTATGTGCTCTTTTTAGCACATCCTGACAACAGAAGACTGCTAATAAATAGGAGATGAATTATATTAGTCCTTTCTGCCATTTATAGAAAATCTTTCCCCCCCTCCATATTTCACCTCAGTCCCAAGTCATATTATTCTTTGTCGAGCTATAACAATGTGGGGGGGGAAAATCTTTTTAGAAGTAGTAGCAATATTCTACTTCTTTCTCACAGGGACACCAAACATCTGGCTTCAAAGATAATGGCAATAACAATTATTTGCATCATAGCCCGAGCTAACTTGATAGCTGAGAGCTGCTGTTATTATCTCTCTGCCTCCTACTCTGTCCTCAGCAAGACAACAGTGTATAAAATGCCCTGTCATTTCTCTCTGTGATACTAAACTTTGTGAAGCACATGAAGAAAACTGACTGCAAGGTTGCCTTTTGTGTTGCTTTGACGTACACAAATGAATCGTGCAGGCTGAACCTAAATAAATAAATAAAAGCAAATATTTAAATGCTGTTTCTTAAAAGAGAAGTACAACCTCATAATAAATTCCCCTAATAGACCGAGAGCTGCTCAGAGGCACTGCCTGCAGAGGGAAACTGTTACCTCAGAAGAACAGAGGTAATAATGAGTCAAGTTGTTCTTACTCACAATCATGAGAAGGATCCTCAGGGTGAACAACTCTGATATCCAAGTCACGGTTCCGCCACTTCTACTAACACAACTGAACAGAAGATAATTGGCAGTAGCTGAACCAGTGCTGTTTCCTAACACTGAGTGTGCAGCTGTGAGAAAGAGCTGCTCCCAGATGCCCCAGTACCCTGCTCTCACGGTGGTTGGGAGCTTTTGGGTCTGCTGGGTTCCCTTGGGAGCTTCTGGGCTCCACCAGCCCCTCTAAGCATCTTTCACCTGGTGCCAGCCTGCACCTGGGGCTGGCAGCTGCTTTTGGTTACAGAGGGCTGAGATGTGTTGAAGCTTTTCTCCCTCCCTCCCCCTTTTCTTCTAAGCTATGTGGTGCTCCTTCTGCAATTTCGATGAGCAGGAAAGGAAGCCAAGCAGGTTAGAAAAAACATCCCAAAGGTCTGATTTTCCACCTCTGCAGTTTTAGTAGTGCAGTGGTATATGTTGTAATTTATATATTTATCTAGAAAAGGTTATATAGGCAGGAAATGGAAGTGATAAGATCCAGATGGGACAAACAACTATTTTTAGCACAGTCTCCTGACGTCTCTTGTCACCTTCCTGAAAAATTTCACTCCTGATACAGCGCTCTTTCAAACAGCTACCAAAACCCATAGAGAATGTAAGTTTTATGAGCTCCACCATCAAAAAGCTCCTGCCATAGTTTTTTTTCGACTGATGCTGGATGCCCCTCCTTTAAATTCTCCATGACTGTTTCACCAGCATGGCAATCACATGCACACATGTTGCTGCCTCTGTATTTGCATGTGTCTGTACTGTCTCCAAGCAGTAGTTTTTTAAACAAAGGTATCTTGAACTAGTGACGTGGCTTATTTTGCTTTAAAAGGAGCAATTTGGCATGGACAAAAGCTACATTTCCCCACTCTGTTATCAACAATAAATAGCTCCACCGCTACCAAGGCTTTCACATTGTCAGCTGTTATAACACCAGTGTACGTATCCAGTGCAAGCATTCTGACAGACTTTTTATTACATATACCCATGCCTGGGTATATCTCAGCTATATTTCTCAGTACTCCCTTATTTCCAATACAGATTTATCTCTGTCCCCTCAGAACTGTTGCTTGCTCCCTTTTATTACTGTGAAATATTTGTTGGGCAATAGCTGAATCATAAAACACAGGTCAGGGGACAGCACCCTGTGTTCACAATATGCAAATCCCGTTCCTCCCCTTTCCCATCTTTTTCGGCTTTGGTGGATTTACAATGTCTTGTTTTCCTTTCTCTAGGTCCTTGTGCTATGTGCTGTTTCTCTTATTTAGAGCTTGGCAGGCTGAGAAACGCGAGCTTCATTCTAGTAACAGACTGCAGAATCTTGGCATGGTTGCCGACCCAGATGCAAACACACCGAAAATGCTCATTATCTGAGACACCCTTAGCTCTTCAAAAGGAAACAAACCTCTTTTTTTTTAACTCCCCTTCTTCCCATCACACAACACTTCCATTTAAGAATAAGACCACTGTTATAGAAAAATCCTGGATGCTTTACAAAAACGCAGCAAGCTCACATCCTTTGATTCCTCCCCTGAACATCTTGCAAATCTCATGTGACCACCTGCATCTGCTCTTCTGCATCCTTCAATGCACCCCGTGCCCCTATGCCACGGTGCCCCCCATCCTCCGAGATGTCTAGGGGAGCCACCCAACCCATGGAGGTCTCCAAGTACAACCAGGACAGGGACTGGGGTTCATCCCATCCCTCCTCACCCTGACTTGTGCCCTCATGCTCTGTAGCCTCTATGGAGATCAGCTTTTTATCACATAACAAGAATGGTTGAAAACAACACTCGGGTTTAGAGAAGAGTTTTTTTCTGGTATGTTGTCCTGAAAATGTTAATGAAGGTATTTCACAAATCAACACACTTCATTTCAGACCAAAACTGAACCCTGTTTGGAATAGAAGAGCTGAAAAAAAATTTTCATTCACCAACTAGAATATAAATGACACCGAGGCTGACTAGGGGTGAAAGGAATGACAATATGAGAGATGGCTGATGCCTTTTTCATGGCCCTCTGCTCTACTAAATAGAGTAGAAGTATCCAGCCATGAACCAAAGAACAGACAGAGTAGCAGAGCTTAGAAGGGCAAAACAAAACTGTAGATTTTATTTTTACAGTATAATGTGGAGAAGAAACTGAGGCTAAAATGTTCTTCCTGTTTCTAGGAAGTTGTTCAAATCTTTGAATCCACAGTGATTTCTCAAGGGCAAGGTGAACTGAGCTGAAAGTATGCTGACCAAGTGAGGAAGAATGAAGCTTAGAACTGAGACCACACTCAAATTTTGGCCTGGTGGCCACCTTTGCCATGACTGCTAACACAACCTGAGACACGCCAGTGTCTCAGTGACACTAGCGAAAAGGGGACATACTGTGACTATTTTTCTTATTTTCTTATTTTGTTGTCCATCCAAGATTATCAAAGAGGAAAAGAAAACAGCAATTAGGAACTAAAAATAGCATTAGGAACATTAGACTTTCTGCTGGAAGACAGATCTTTGGGAGGTAAGGTTTCAGGTATTTAGCCAGATATTTCATTGCAAAGTATCCAACACATGAAATGAACTCAACAAAGAGAAGTTCTCTGAGAAAAATGAGGAACAAAATGAGGATCAATGGGACAGCGACAGCACCATTGTGCACCATGGTTCCCAAACAATTTGAGTCTGGGAATGATTTTTCTAGCCTTTGGCATGCACAGCAATAAATGTTTCTTTTAAGGATTAAAGTTGACAGCTGTTTATGATGAAGCAGAAGGCTCCTTCCTTCGAGCTTACCAGGACACCTCTCCGAGTTAAATAATTTTTCCACCGGCTTAAGGGTAGATTTTTAGGCACCAGATGCAGAAAAACGGCAAGCAACCCTTTTTTGCCCTGCAGGAGTTTCCACAAAGCTGAACAGTTGGGACCAAACAGGGACTCAGCACACAAAAGGCATTGCTGGTGAAGCATGACAAAATTTTTGCAATTAAATGCATCCAGGCACATCCAGAGCCCCATTCATAGAAGTGACACTGCACATGGTGTCATGTACGTGAGCGTAGCTTAACAAATAAGTGGCCACAGGATTGAGGAAGCAGGACTCAGTTCATTTTCTGGGTTTTCTTACCCACATCCAAATCCCTGAGGGAACTTCAGGGCCAGCGACGGAGTGGAGGCATGTGCAGGAGGGACTCCTGCCACAGTAGCACATTAAAGCTACTGCAGGGGTGGCTGTCGACACTTATTTTCTCACTACACTTTACTGCAAGCAAAACCAAACAGCACGTTCTAGCAGAGCCTAGAGGGTGAGCAGAGGGTAAACGGGAAGATGCTGATGAAGAGGCTGTAACTAGGATTGCAATGATCCATAGGAGGAGGGAAGGAAACATCAAAGCAGGAGGGATTTGTTGGACAAAATTCATGAATATCCTACAAAAAGAAGTACCTACAAAATCCTGTGATGCACCACGCAATGTAACCGAGCACAAAAAATAATCCCAGTGCACCAGTCTGACAAACTCTGGGGGTCAAACTTTTCTCTCTCTTCTTAATGTTGTTGGCTGATTCCAACATGAGAGCTACTTACATACCACAAGCTTTGTTTTCTTTTCCTTGGTTTTGTTATATACTCTCTTCTACAGAGTTTTCAAACTCAAGAAATATGTACTTTTTAAAAATTGTTTCCTTAATAAAAAGAATACATGCAATTAAAAAAAAAAGTTTTGACTGTTGTCAAAACTCAGCTGAACTCCTCAGATCCATGAAGTGTATTTAAAGTGTCTGCACAATAGGAGCTGTCTTTCCTGTCCAAATTATGAGGACTGTAAATTTGTCAGCTAAAATAAGGGGGATTTTTTTTTTAGAGATTAAATCACTTTTGTAAATACATTTGGCCATATGCATTTTGAAAGGACTAACCAATCAAAAGATAACACTTCCAGAAATGCTGACAGTGAATTTCAGCGAAGGACTCAAGTTCTTGTGTCAGTTTTGAAGTGAGGACAGTGGCTGCCATGATATTAGAGTACTTCTGAGCTTAAACCAAGGTTTGCTAATGGTCCCAAACCCACAGTCCTCTTGGAACCAAGTGAAGGCAAGCCATGAAATTGTGCTTGTAGGGGAGCTTTCTTTCTTGGCACTTGATCTGTGTGGGAGGGCAGCTCTCTGCAGTCCCTGTCATGGTCTGCTGGATCCCAGATCCATCATTCTTAAAAACATTTATTGAAGGTTTTGGGATCTGTAATGGCTGTGGTTCTGGGATCTCCAACCACTACAGCACCAAGATCTCAAACTACTGTACTTCTTAACCGTGTCTTTAAAATAGGCTTTAAAATATTTCAGCTGGAGAAGGTGCAGCTGGATTCAGTATACATCTGGCTTTCTGATAAATCATTCGCTGTTAGCATCAAGTTAATAGAATAACGTTTTTCTCTTTTGAGAGGTTTGAGACAGAGGGTAATTTGTGGTTTAAAAATCAAATTACATGTTTCATACAAGAGTTACTATATTGTTATACTATTTACCCACTCTAGCTGAATATAAATAAAATTGTTAGTAGAACAATTTTGGCTTTGTGTTTTTATTGCCTTTGTCCTTTTTCTTCTAACAACCTTCCCTGGAGTATCTGGCATTTGGGGTTTTCTCTCCTCCCCACAGAGATCCAGATATTGGAGACAAAACAGTTAGCTTGAATAATATATCAGAAGAAAGAAAAACAAAAATGGGGGGAAAAGACTTTTTTTTTGTCTTGCTGTCTCCATGGCTATTTTCATGTCGCGTAGAGTGACAGTTACTCCTGTATTCAAATGGGTAGAAAAACAGAGCAATTCTTCACCTGCTACCTTTGTTTCATAAAGCAACATCCTATACATCAGTCCTGGCTTGTACAGATAAAATTCTCATTCGAGATAGCAATGTTAATCATTTCCCAGATTTTCATGTTTCTTTGCAATAGAAGGCAGGATTGTGACCTTAATTAGCGCAGTCTTACAAAAAACAGAGGAAATCCAAATAAGACTCTTGGAAGCTCTTACAGAGGTTCTCTCACTGAAGGCACATCTACAAATCAGAAAATACTCTAATAAAAACCATAACTCTGCTTTATGCCCTCTGGAAAAGCCTGCATACACATATTTTTTAGAACATCTTTTCCTTCACTGTTTTGAGTATTTATTTATTAATTCAGAAAAAACCAAAATGACAAATGCTTATGAGAATTATACCATGTAGCAAATCCTATTTCATATATGCCTTTAAGGAATATTGTGAGTTTTCTAACTCTCCTTTACATTTGAACTAAACACAGAAAGAATGTGTTTCTCCACTGGGAAAAGTCAAAATGATCAAAACTTTTCATTTAGACAAAATTAAAATTCTGATTTTAAAAGGTAATTATATCAAAGATTTTCAAAGAAAAATTTGTTTTCACGGGAAAAAAGGACAAAAACCAAGCCATATGAAATGCTATTTGTCACTGTAATCTTTTTTTTAGTCCTTTACTACTTTTTAAATTAAGGTTTCCTAATTGTAGGTAAAGTGAACAAAGCTACTTGCTGCACTAGATTTGGTAATCCACCATGAGAAAACATCCATAGCATAACGGAGATGGCTTTTAAGCTATTAAGCCTTTTTTTCCCCCCCTGTATTTGGCCTTTACATTTCACCTCTGCATTTTGTTGGACAAACACTTTATTTTCTTTTTATGTCACCATTATAGACAAGAATAGGTTGATAACTTTGGTCCTTGTATTGTTAAAGAAAGGATGTGTCATGGTGCAATGTACATTCAGAAATGATGGCAAGAGCTAGAATTTTCAGTTCATTTTCCCATACTCTGTGTAACACTGGGGATCCCTTAGGACATTTTAAGTCCCTCTGCGCAATCTTTTACCAGCCTTTTTTTTATTAGTTTTTAATGCAGCCTATATGTACTATATCTGATACTATATCCTGCTTACTAGGTGCCATTTCTACCTGCCAAAATGACTCCAAGCTCTTTGATTTCAGATTGCACCTGGAGCCCTGCCTATGAGATAAATTAATTGCCTGCCCTTTACAAATTCAAAAAGACCTCTCTCCCCCTGTCTCCGAGTTAGTTCTCGGCTACAGGTGTTAACCCTCCCACAGAAAATATAACCTCCATCGCAAAGGTGGAATACAAATGAGCAATTAACCAAAGCCATACAGTTTTAGCACTGGTTTTCTACCACTCGATTCTCTAATGGGGCTTTAACTTGGTGATATATACATCTTTACTCTGTATGGAGCAGAATTTTAAACCAAGTTGTAACAACTGGGAACAATATGAGAGCTTTCACAGAAAGTAAATGGCAGTGAAAACTACATGCCACTACCTGAAAGGCCATTAATGCCCGTCAGAAAAAGAAAGGTTATTTAATGCCAGAGGAATTGATACTATACTTAGGCCAGCCCAAAGGCTTATCCTACTGCTGAGTTAACCTTCTATTCGCTGAATTAATTTATGAATTGTCTTTGAAGCCAGAAAACTTATCCAATTACTGTTTGTAGCCAGGCACCAGAAAAAAGTCTCTCATTTGCCTAGGGAGAGAAAAGTTGGATAATTTTAGGTGCTGTTGGCTTTAATTTCTGCTTTTTCCTATATTCCATATAATATAATAATATGGATTCAAAATTCAAAATTGAATTTTGGCTTCCTGAAGTATCACAGACAGCACTAAAAACCCATCTCAATGCATCTCCTGCAGATACTACATATCATAGGCTCAGTTGCCAACATTACGATCCTATCATTATCAAGGGGCT
The DNA here is from genome assembly GCF_000703405.1 of Apaloderma vittatum. NCBI lineage: Eukaryota > Metazoa > Chordata > Aves > Trogoniformes > Trogonidae > Apaloderma > Apaloderma vittatum. The sequence continues at coordinate 40,997 of NW_009729990.1, read as the reverse complement.
AAGGAGTCAACACTCCAAGATGTTCATCCTAATCCTCACTGCTAGGTGTGCCCATGTGTGGTGCCGAGCATGGCACAAAATTAAAATCTGAGATTGCACTTGAAGACAAGGCCATGTAAAACAAGCAGCATCTATTCAGCAGTATTGGACTATTTCAGAGCTGCAAAGTGCTCCTCTGTTGGACTCGGCAATAGCAATAAAACTCCATTAGTATCTCTACAGAATACCAATACATTAAAAGGGACAGATGAGGCCTGACTTTGCACCAGAGGCATCCACCAATCCAACTCTGATGGGCTGAAGCCATGCCAAAAAAGCTCCATGTTGTAGCAGTATGCATCTCATTTCTTGGCAAGCTACCGTGACTAAAACACACATTGAGTAGCCAACACATAGAACAGGAAAGGAGAAAAGATGAGCCTGCTATCAACAGAAAAGTCTTGGTGTTTAAACCTTTTGTTAAATACGACTGAAGGCAGCACAATTTTGCCCCCACCAAACAGAGGTGTATCAGTACAAATCATACTTGGCTGAAATTACTTGTGTTCGTATCAGGCTTTAATGTGTGTAAGTGGAAACTATTAAACCTATGACACTGCCTTTCCCTTCCTTTATATGCCCACCTGGGGAATATGGAGGATGTAAAACTCAGCTAAGATCAACTTTCCTTGGCAGAAATATTTTTATTATCCCTCTATTTCTTAATACCCAGCACAAACGTCGAGGAAAACTAGTTCCACATAAAGAAACTAATTTGCCTCCTCATCGTTATTTTCAAAGGGACTGCATTTCAGCAGTTGGAAAGAAGGAAGGGAATATTAAAATCTTTAGATAACTGTCGACAATTATGTGAGTCTGGAAATATTGCCTATAAAGGGAGGAGGTCTCTCATGCCGCATTGTTTGTGACTGTCCAAACAGCAATAGGCAGGTATAATGCCTGAGTCTGGATTCCCTCACCGGTACGGATGCGATAAAAATTCAGCAGAAAACTGCTGTAGCATATTAGATACTACTCATCTCAATTAAGGACAATTAGCAGTGCCACTGTGCATATGAGTGAGAGAAATTATTGTGGCACCAGAGGAAAAAAAGATTCAGAACAGGAAACGGAATATGGCTTTCAGATCTTTAAGTGTTGTTTATGGCAATTCATAAATGTTTTGCGTTGTGTTTATCTGAAATTTATGGTGTTCTGAAGCAAAAATTGAAAATCACCAAAAAGAAAAAACAAAGTATTGAGAGAAAAGAACTACACCAGCAAATACAGCCAATGATCGTCCTGCTTAATTAGTTTATTTAAAAATCTACCTTTCTGGAAAACAGATGAGACCTGATGGTAGCTATCAAAGCTGAGACACAGCTGCCTCTCTCCTACTCGTGTGGCACAAAGAAGAAAGCCATGTAATATTACTTTGACAGTGAATTCAAATATCCTGGTATTTGAAAGCAATTTCTTTCAGCAGTGAGAACTTTAAAACTGCCAGTTTTACAGTGTCAGGTTGAGACAAGGGTTCAGATGTCAATCAGGATTAAGAAAATTTAGGATTTAAGAGGAGAATTTCTTGCTATATATTTTTGGGACTACTAGATTGTCACAGGCTAGGGCTGGGCACTAAACACGGACAGATGCTCTCCAACTCCCTCTTCCCCTCCCGCCCCAAACAGGAAGGAAAAGTGAATGAGGCAGAGAGACTTATGGGTTAGAATAGAAAACTAAGATGGCTTTAATGAAGCAATAATGGAAATAATAGTGAAATAATAAAAATAAAGAGCTGTATACAACTATATAGAAGCCCGATATAGAAAACGACTCCCATCTCCCCACCGATATCAATCACCACTGATGCTGCAGAGCAGGCGGCACTGGGGAAGTCCCAGGTTCAGCAACGGAGGGAGCTGCATAAAGGGACCTGGATTTGGGAACTCAGGATCCAGATCAAAAGCAGGAGATTGGATAGAGTCCTCCCTGGAAACCGGCCGTTGCACAACGGGACAGAAACTCTTGTGATCGCTCAATTTATACTAAATGTGACGTATCTGGAATGGAATACTCTTGTTGGTCACCTGTCCTGTCTATTACCCCCTAGAGGTGCAACCTTTTTTCTTCCCTGTGACCCCTCTTACTCCCCGGCACCCCCAGCGTGGCACACAGAGCCAGCAGTGGCCTTGGTCACTACAGGAATAAGTATCAGCAAGAGCCTTCCTGCATCCCAGTGCCAGGCAGTGACTGCAAACATCAGGTGTTATCACTGCTCGTAGCAGGCACTGTCTGCAGAAACACGCTGCTGCCTTCAGAAAGTGCAGCCTCTTAGAAGAGACTGAGCTGGAAAGTAAAAATTCCTAGACAGAATTGGATTTTTTAGCTCAAACCAGGACATAGACGGAAAGTGTTGTCTCTTGCTCAGACACTGTTTAGGGCTACTGCTATGATTTGAGGTAGGGACAAGAAAACTAAAGGATCAAGGGCTGAGTTTACTTCAGTGTGTCGATAGTTTAAAGGCTGAGGAAGAGACTGGGTGTTACCTGGACCTGAATCACTGCTTTAAGAGCTGGAGCTGTCTCCCATAGCAACTGTTTAGATTTTAGGTTCTGCATGTTGTTCACAATAAAAAAGCAAAGGCTCCACAAAGGTTCTGAACATTTCATGTCAAGAGAGCTGATGATTGGTTAATCATTGGTGATGATTTGGAAAGGAGCTGATGCTGGTTAAGTTCAAAGAACTTCTCAGAAAGTCCTTGATGCACTGAGTCAGACTTGGATGAAAGAAAAGTTCAGAGTTCAGAAGGTAAAATTTGTATTCCATGTTCCTGGAGATACAAAAGTAAAAGATGTCATTTTTTCCCAAGGGAAATAACTTTATCGGAGGGAAATTCTAGTCCCTAAGTTCAGATTTAGCCTTGGGTTAAGGCTGCGTTTAGGTTTAGAAAAAAATGAAGTAACAGTCTGGTTTAGCCTGTCTAACAGTCTGTACAGAGTGTTAGAAATCTTCGTTAGATGTCAAAGAAATTTGGTCTCACCTGGTGAAAAATCATTGAAATATAGCTCTGTATCTACCTGGGACTGGACTCTAGCTCATCTAAAGAAAAGAATTAGCACTTGCATGAAATTTTCATTCATTTTTTTTTCATAGAATTTCATAGAATGGCCTAGGCTGGAAGGGACCTTAGAGATCATTTAATCCAGCCTCCCTGTCATGGGCAGGGACGCCTCTTAACTAGATCAGGCAACACATGGGGACTGAACAGGGATCGAACCCACGACCTTGGTGTTATCAGCATCATGCTCTAACCAACTGAGCTAACTGCAGAAATGTAGAGAATTAGGAAAAAGGCTGTTGATTTTAGCTAGACCAAAAAAAAGAGAAGCTGTGGACTAAGAAGACATCAGCTTGGGGTTGGGTTTGAGGTTAGTTTCAACAGGTGAAACTGCAGCAGCAAATTCGAAGGACTGCATCTTTTGGGTTGGACAACACCATCTAATGCTGAGGGTGGATACAAATTTACACCGAAAGGTGATAGCCCTGGATCAGATGTTCTGAAGGAAATTCAGCTAGGGCTGAAAATGCAGAGAGAGCTTTGCAGGAGCTCAATGCTGTGAAATAAGAGCTTGGCATGTGTCACTTCGGGAAAAGTTGCCTGTTCCTTTGTGGGAGGAAAGAAAAGTGCCCCGGCGTAGCTTCTTTTCACATTTCCAGGGCTGAGAACAAAGTCAAAATTTCATTCATTGCTAAGGGTGGAAAGCTAAAGGCTCACAAAGGGAATGTACCACTGTTTACTCTTGCCTGGGCTTAAAGGGTCACAAAGAGAGCTGCAAGTCAGCTGATCCCAGGAGACAAAACCTTACTTTAGGGGTGAAGGAGGGCCCTAGGGCTCTTTTTATTTATTATTTTTTTAATATTGCCTAAACAGCAATCTGTGTAATAAAGAGGCTTCTGAGCTACCGGAGCAACAATGAAGTGATTAGGATTACATATTTATTCCCTCACTACTAAAAGGGTTGGAGCACTCTGGTGCTTAAAGGAGGTTTAAAATGACCTTACACACATTATTCCAAAATCCTGAATTCATTACTCGGCCCAAACTCCCAGAGACTACATAATTTATTCCATTTTCACTAACGTGCCTTCTAGAAGCACAAGCCTTCTTTACAAAACTAAAGAAAAATATACTCAGGAACAGAATATATTTCCTCTAAACCATAAATTTAACACAGAAAATCTTACATGGCCTTTGAATTTCATGGAGGTATGCCTAGGCGAACCATGAGCAAATACAATGATCCTTTGGAAATGTGTTCACTTGAAAGCAGGTCTGAAGCCTTCAAAAATATTGTGCTTTTGCCACGAGGCAGAGCAGACCCCCCATCATATCAGCTGCTATTTCCACACCTGTACCTTTTATCCCACTTTAACTGAATGCAGAGAAAGCACAGCTAACTAAAAGTAACCGCAAACTGTCATTCATGCAATTAGTGGAGAGAGAGAGACATGGGGAGGCTCACAGAGACTCACAAAAGGTCATGGAGAGTCTCTCTCATGTAGGGAGGCCCAGGCAGGAGATCAGAGAGCTCAGCTTGCACAGCTGACAACCGAGAGGATTACTTGTCACAACTCACAGCCCTCCATGTGGGCAAAGTTCTGTAATTATTGCTACACCACTACGCCTCTTTGACAGCTCATTGTTCTCAGAGCAGTTCCTTATCTGATGGCCTTTTTGGAGAGAGAGAGGTTGATTTGCCACCTACAGCCTCTCCTGCGCCCAGTGCTTTTCATTGCTGTTGACTTTGTGTAAGATGTGATTCACCTCAGGCAGCGTCAGCTCTGGATGTTCTTAAGCCGTTCTCAAGTACAGCTTTAAGTCACAAATGCCTTGGCAGAGATGTGAGTAGGCATTAATGACATGGAATTCTCCTAGTTGGGGAACAGTTTTATTTGGATGCAAGTGCACACACAAACACCCAGAAGTCTGTATTTTGTCATGGTTTTGTGTGTCCAGCTCACTCGATATCATTCAGTCCAGTCATTTAAATGGCAGGGCTCTTTCTTTTGAGAAAAAGCAGAACATAGAGTCATGTGCCATTCCACTTTTGATCATTTTTAACAAAGGCAGAAGATCTATACCAACTATTTCCACCCCAGTAAAAAACAAAACAAAACAAAACAAAACAACAAAAAACCCAAACAAACAACAAAACAGATATGTTCAAATTCCGTTGTTAGACCGTGACCCTAAAATGTATCTCAGAGAGTCAAGTGAGTCAGAATAGCCAAAAACTTCACTTTCATCCCCAAGGAAAGACTGACTAAATGGTGCTTAGCTGGGAACTTGTTCAAACTACCCTGGATCCATAGCTTGCTTATAATTTTTTGGTTCTCTTAGAGACCACATCTCACCCAGCAGACATCGCCGCTTACTGTTTTAATCTCATTTAAAACTGTATTTTTGCTTCATTTGCATTAATAACTACATTTCCTGTGGCACATATATTTTTACATGTACTTGAAGTGTCACCTTAGTTTCCATAACAACACGATACATTATTTCTTCAGTTCTCACTAAAAGCCACTGTAAATCACTAAGGTCAATTTAACATTTTGGCATGTCCCTTTGAGCCATTCTCATTTCATTGTGTAGATAGTTCAAGTATTCTGCACCATCAGCCTGTTCTCCAGCTGAAGAAGGTAAAGCAAGTACCAATTCACTGTTTCATACTTGAAGATTTCTCCCCATCAGATTCACAACGAGGAACATCCTCGTGGAAATTTCTCGTTCAGCATTTCTGTTTGCCAAGATCAGAACTTTCCTATGAGTCCTTGTGTACAGTTAACTTGCAGCAGGAGTGGATTGCAGGGAAATCAGTGGCCAAGTCTTCTCTCACTTCCCAATACTCTACATAATAATACCATATTTTGTCCCAGGACGCTGCCATGCCCTCACTTGATGAAACGGGGTGATACATCATCCATCCCATGCTCTTCTCATATGCCTGGAAGGTGAAGTCAGCGTCCTATCCTGGTTCATTCCTCATCTGCACCAAAATCTGAAAAGTGTATAATGTCCAGATCTGGATGATGACAGAGCTCCCTCACCCCTCTCTGTCATAGCCCAGAAAGCTAGTGACAAGCTTCTGCACTAAAAAGGCTGTGGGTAGAATAACTAGCTCGCAGAAGCCACAATTAATCTTTCTAGGTGTCCTCCAAAATGAGTAGTAAGACATGTGCCTACTGCATTTGGGTCTCGCTCGTTTGTCCATGGTTCTTCACTGGTCTAACGCTGGTGTAACACTCCCTGGTGTAACTCTGGCCCCTGAGAGAGCATGTCCTGAACACCGGCCAGGCACTACTCAGTGGCAGCAGCGTGGCAGCAGTTTGGTACCCATGGTCAGAAGGGGAGTAGGGCAAGCGTAGGTAGTGCTCAGCGAGGGTGGTTCTGTCTGATGACGTTTTTCCAGTTTTATTTAGTTGTGTGTGTGGATGGACTACCTCTCAGAAGGCATAAGCCTCTGCCTTTGAGCAAGAAAAAACATGTAATCTTACAGGACTAAAATTAGCCTTTGTGAACACCTTCACTAGTATTTTATCTGAACATCAGGCAGTGACTAATCTTTTCTTACAAGCCTGCTGCCGTGATGAACCACAGGTAGCAAGTATTTAAAAAAAAAGGGAAAAAAAAATCCCTTTTTCTGCTAAGCTATTTCATGTGACATGTGACAAGTGGCTATTTCTGTTGCACTGTCGTGTTTGGTGAAAGTATTCAGTGCCCCAGCAAGACTTCTGCATCATTGTCATCCATTTGTCTTCAGGCTATATGTTCATGAATTTGTCTTTCAGTTTGTAGTGTCTGACACGAGTGCTTTTATTGAAAGCCTTGTTATGTATTCCTTGAACTACTGCTACTGGGCACCAACAGACATCACTGACCGTCTTCATTTTACAGAGTATCTATCTCCCTCTTTTTTGTCTGCTCACCCAGTCTTTCATTCATTTATTATTGTCTACTTTATCTCTGTCTCATTTTGCCTTATTAACTGCACAAATTCCTGTTTTCTTATTGATTGCTAACGCATTTGAGAAGCAAAACTTTCAGCAGATCCATCTCAGTCTCTCATTAACCACAAAGTCACTTTTTATTACATTCAGCTACCTCGCTTTGATGAATTGCTGCTTAGGCAGAAAGGAAGCTGTCAAATCTAGCAGGCTTTGGGGTTATGAAAGAGTTCCTCTTCTGCAGCCCATCGTAGCCTGGCACAGGACATCCTTGCACCCAGGACTCTCTCCTGCCCTAGCCAGCCAGCCACGGCTGCTACTGGCACCCGGCCCCTCTCATTCCCCTTCTCTCCCTTTCCCCAGGCTTCTTCTTCAACTTTTCTCCACTCTAATTGCCACCTAAACAACCATCCAGCTCTTCTTTTTTTTTTCCTGTTAGATTTGGTCTTACAGTATCCGTCCCCAAATTTGGCATTTCTGCTATTGTTACTGATGTGAAGATGGCTTTACCCACTGCTACTGATGGCTCTGCTGGCATTGCAAGATTAACCCTCTAAAAGTTTCCAGTCACTCCCCTTCTGTTACTGGTGATGCTTGATTGTCTCTCACGCTACTCACCTGTGCAATATAGGTGTCGCTCACATAGCATATATATAGCATATGTGAAGCATACATATATATATAGCAATAGTGTAGCTCTACAACATCCATGATCTTGCAAACTGCATTATTGTCTAAATCCTGGCATTACTGTCTGACTTTGCCTGGTGCTTTACAGCTCCTCCCACACTCCCACTGGAAACTGCACAGATCTGTAGTGACTCCACATGCTGTGCTGCGGTTGATCGCAACTTTTCCGATGCCTTTGCAGCACCTAATCCTTGGGCACGCCAGGCCATCATGGAATCATAGACTGGCTTGAGCTAGAAGGGACCTTAAAGATCATCCTGTTCCAACACTCACTGCCATGGGCAAGGACACCTCCTGCTAGACCAGGTCGGACAAAGCCTCATCCAACCTGTCCTTGCACACTTACAGGGATGAGCCATCGACAACTGCTCTGGGCAACCTGTTCCAATACCTCATCATCCTCACAGTCAAGAATTTCTTCCTAATATCTAAATCTACTCTGTTCCAGTTAAAAATCATTGCCCCTTGTCCTATCAACTCATGCCCTTACAAACAGTGCCCCCCTCTGCCCCTCAGTTTTCCTGTAGCCCCCTTCAAGTACTGGAAGGCTGCTATAAGGTCTCCCCAGCATCGCTTGCTTTCAGATTAAATTCCCACAGTAAGGGACACAGAAGATGCAATGTCTTCCTTTTTCATGAATAATTTGGTTTACATCCAACACCTGCTAAAGAAATTATCCCTGATAAAAGTCCTGATAAAGGACAAACAGATATTTTATATCTTCAGTAGGGCTGCAGAGCTGTAAGGGGGTCAGTAGAGCTGTTGCAGAGGTGCCTCTCGCTTCAAGAAATGACTAGAAGAACATGCAAAACCGCCATACTTTGAATGCCAACAGCTGCTCATATTTCCCTCTGGTCTGCCAGAAATGCTTTGAAAACTAATATAAAGGAATATTCCAAAAACAAAATTATGCAAAGGCCACCTTTGTTTGCACACAATATTAGCCAGTGCTTGGGTAATTCTGCTCACATTTTGCTAGATTGCCGTAACAGAGCACTGTGTGGAGTATTTAAAAGTTACTATTTCGCCAAAGGGCCAAATACGTGTATTAATCTATGCTTTATAATAGACTTCATCTTCATCGTTATAGTTTCTACCACTTTCCTGTGAGAAAATGATGCTGTGCAAATTCCTCTGTATTATAACGTCGCTTATAACCGGATGCATTATTTTTCTCATTGTTGCTGGACAAGTCCTCTACCAAATTAGAAATGGATGCTTTTAATTTAATTCACTTTCTAAGCAAAAACAAATGTCTAAGATTTACCAGAAGTTTAGAGAATACATTTAAATCCTCCACAGTAAGAAATAGTAAACGTTAGTGTTAAAATCCTCAGATGGTAAAACTGGCTTCTAATTTTAGAAAAATAAGAGTCATGATGTGGGTTCAACAAATTCAGTTCCTACGGAAGTAAATCTGATAAATCGGTTCAAACTGCCTTTTCTTATTAATTGCAGGCACACAGTTTGGGAAGAAATTCTATATAATCTTTCAAGAAAAATATATGTAAGTTATATATAGGTAAATGCATATATATAAGTAGAAATATACATAAATCAAAATATACACATGTATATACACAAGTTTATACAGAAGTACATGCATACATGGGGAGAACTTACCTGTTTATCATAACCTAACCATAGAATTTAATAATCCATGGAATTGCTATATCCATGGATCTGGTCATGTGACTTATTCAATCATTTCACTTTTATTAGATAAGGAATGGTCCTTACTCATTAAATAGAATTTATTAAACTACACAGGCACAAGTCCATGCACATTATATTCAGATATATCCACATGCCTATTACGCACTAGAAGGAAACAAGTCTTTTCTATCTTAGACAAATACAAGTATATAAAAAAGGTTGCAGAAACACAGAGAATAATTCAATATTTACATAAGCATCAAGATTTGCTGAGGATCTGACTTCAGGTCTCATAAATACTGCAAAATGCAGGTGGATGTGTACTCCGTAGTTCACAGAGAATGTGTGTTGCAAAGCATGGGATCTGCCCTTCTTTTGCTCAGTACTTTATCTTTCCTATTAGATCGTATTTTTTTTTTAACACATTGGCACGTACCAAAATTCTAAATAAAGAAAAGGAGACAACCAGCAGGCATGTCTGTCTTTGCTTTTTTTTCCTCTGTCCTACATACCTCAGCTACTCTTATCATCCCCTGCTTTTGTCCTCTCTAAAGCTTTTCATCATATAAGCTTCCTCCAGCAAATTCAAGAGTTATTGTTCTGCCTGTAGCCCTCATCACAAACCCTGTCAGAAATGTCTGACAAGTCCTCTCCCCATCACGCTTTCTCTGCAGCCCTGCATAATCTCTATACAAGCAACAACCTATATAACCTCCCTTTTCAGTCTGGTAGTCCTAATTAGCATTATTTGGCCTCTTCAAACTGCATTTCTACAAATTCTACACACATCTTTACATGTATTCCCCTAATAAATCTTACCGAACACAACTCTCATAAGAGAAATAGAAAAAAATAAAAAAGAGACTGCTAATGCTGAAGGTGAGTATTGATTAATTCAAGGATATTAAATCTGCTTGTAACACTTTGCAGTCTGCATTTTTCCAGAACCATGATGTTGCACATCTTAATGCAAATCCTGTTTGTGTGCTTGTTGTATATGTTATTGCTCCAAACTGACATAATTCCGAGCTAGACATATCTCTAAAATAGCAGAGCTGGTCTCACCTAACATAAATCTGAGTGCCACTGTGGGTTTAAGAAAAGGATTATGGGAACTCTAATCTTTTTAGTAGGTTGGTGGATTTTCTTGATGTGGAAACTATGGAAGAGAAAATGTTTTTGCTGCAAAAATGTTAAAGCCGATTTTGATCATACGTTCCATCCCCTGACTGCCTGAATGTGATGAGAAACCTTCGACCATCCAGCCACTATCGCAAGCCTTCCATTTTCCTATTTGTGAGACAGAAGCAGTAACAGACATCTGTGCCAAAATATCTATAAATAAATATGGAAATATTTACCACTTTTTTTCAGGAAACATATTAGTGCCAGAGCTTCTTCATTTTCCACAAAGAGCTCTCATGAGCATCAGCTGAATTTTACATTTTTAGAAATAACTGGAGAATAATATTTTCTGAGATTAGTGTGTTCTTACCTACCCTACATCTCTCTGTGTTGCACCTCATCTAAATAGTTAAACCTCACCGGGAGTTATACACCCAAGTGGTGTTCCATAGCTGTGGTCCTTAAGAGCATATTTTAACATAAAAAAGTGGAATTCAACCTGTCTATGTTTCACCTAATGTCTGAATCCACACTATCATTTTAAGAAAACTGTTCCCAAGGCAAATAAATCTGATTTCTATTTTATCTCTGGCATCAATTCACTCTGATGTTTCTTGGTTGATAACTTCTCTTCTTTAGTTTGTATATAGGAAATCATGAAAAATTACAGGGCAGAAAAAAACCACAGTTCTGCAAACCAAGCCTTAAATGATCTAGCAATGTAATATAGGAAATTATATATGATACCCAGGCACTTTTAGCCAAACATCAAAAGCCTGGAAACAAGATCAGAGAGACTTTTACAAAAACACCTTTGACAGAGGAATGGAAACAGAGACCCCAGGTAACCTTCAGCCAAAATGATTTTGATGTAAGCTAGGTTGAAAATTGATCTTAAGATCAGTAAAGGAAATGAGCTAAGAATTGGGAACAATTCTATTCTATGTCTCTTATCAGCAGCTACAATTATTGACTGAGAAAGAAAAGTAACCATCACATTTACATGTAGTAACCTCACATATCACGGGCAATGTTGAGAAAGATGCCTAAAATACTTATGAAAGGCGGTCACTGTGGAAAAGTAATGCTGAAATGCACATGTTGGGTTGATGAGACTTTCACACGTATTTATCAGACCCTCTCAGAAAGAGTCAGAAATAAACACTCAGAATAATTAAAAAAAAAAAAAAAGAAGTAATAATACTCCATCTGCCAGGAAAGGTGTTATAATGGCTGCGATGTTTTCCCCTCCTTTCTAGCAGGTAAAGATTCTCTAAAATACTTCAATTTCAAGTGCATCTAAGGAAAGAACTTGTTGGATTTCAATCCAATCCAGGGCAAAAGTCCTGTACAAAAGAAAGCTCCCTTCTATCAACCAATATGTAGAGAAACAAATCTTGATGTAAGTAACAGTCTCTGATAGATGCAGCAACTGATTGAGATACAAAGGGGTGGTGGAGGTTAACACTGTACTTTGAAAAAACTCGGGTGATATGACAGAAATTCAAAATACGAATGGTTGGCTAAGAATGTACATTGTAAAGAGAGTGCGACAAAGCAAAAGGTAAGTTTTCACCTGAATGCATACATATATATCTGTAAAACATGACTGAGATACGGGAATGAATGGAAATAATGCCTTCGAAGGAAAAACAAAGAGCCAGACTGAGAATTGCAAAAACTTAATTTACCAGGTATCACAGAAGCATGGATCATAGAATTGTTTAGGTTGGAAGGGACCTTAAAGATCATCTAGTCCCACTTCTTCTGTTGTGGGCAGGGAAACATTCAATTAGATCAAGGTGCTCAAAGCCTTGTCCAACCTGACCTGGAATACCGCCAGGGATGGGGCATCCTATGGCAACATGTGCCAGTGTCTCACCACCCTCATAGTAAAGAGCTTCTTCCTAATGTCTAGTCTAAATACACCCTGCTTTAGTTTAAAAACATTGCCCCTTGTCCTTTTGCTACACACCCCTGTAAACAGTCTTTCTCCAGCTTTTTTGTAGGCCCCCTTCAGGTACTGGCAAGCCACTATAAGATCACTCCAGAGCCTTCTCTTCTCCAGGCTGAACAACCTCATCTGTCTCAGCCTGTCCTTGTAGGAGAGGTGCTCCAGACGTCTGATCATATTCATGGCCCTCCTGTGGACAATCTCCAACAGGTCTATGTCCTTCTTGTGTTGGGGTGTCCCCAGAGCTGGACAGAGAACTCCAGGTGTGGTCTTACCAGAGCAGAGCAGAGGGGCAGAATCACCTCCCTCTACCTACTGGCCATGCTGCATTTGATGCACCCCAGGATACAGTTGGCTTTTTGGGGTGCCAGCGTGCATTGCTGGGTCATGCTGGGTCATGCCAACACCCCAAAGTCTTTCTCTGCAGGGCTGCTCTCAATTCACTTGTCACTCAGCCTGTATTTTTGCTTGGGATTGCCCTGACCCAGACGTGGGACCTTGCACTTGCCGTTGTTGAACTTCATGAAACTGACATCGGCCAACCTCTCCAGCCTGTCAAGGTTCTTCTGCACGGCATCCCTTCCCTCTAGCATGTCAACTGCACCACACAGCTTAGCATCATTGGCAAACTTGTTGAGGGTGCACTTGATTCCATGGTCCATGTTGCCAACAAAGATGTTAAGAAGCACCAGTCCCAGTACTGACCCCAAGAAACATCACTTGTGCAGTGAGACACAGATTTTACATTTTTTTTGCTCATTTTCACCCTTGATCTCTCTTTGGTATGTCTACAAAACCTCCAGAAAAAGACAGATAACGCATCCAATGCAGTCTAATGAAAGGATTTACTGTGGTGTGAACAGATTCTTCAAAATAGTTCAGTCACAGTTAATACCAACCCATGCGGAATGCTCCTTCTCCTCCATTAGCGCCTTGCTGTGTTGCTTTTTGATCAACTCCTGCAAGCTTTTATATTGTAATGAAGAAAATTGAGGCTAATGAGTCGAAAGGGCAGTAATGATTGATCCATAATGTAATGCCTGACCTTCTAGAGGGCAATCTTTAGTAAAGGCATTGACAAGAACAGGTTAGGCTGCAAGAAGGGATGTGAAGGCTGCAGTTTGAAGCAATTCACAAGTAGGTAGGTTATACAAGGGAATTTTACCCAGGCGCTCTGAATGCCTGTCGATTTGAAAGGGGCTGGTTCACTGGGAGGCCCTAGTATGGTTCTGGCTGAAGTGATTGTAGCTATTAAAAGGAGTACGGTGGTGTCTCTTTCCCCAGACGTGTCAGCAGGGAGAATTTCCCTGATTCCAGAGGATTCAGGAAGCCAGGTGAGTGCAAGACAAAGAAAGGGTAACAGCAGGGATGGATTAGGCCATTTCAGCACATATTGTTGCTGAACAATAAAGTTACAGCAAAAGCAAGAGTTTTGAAAAGGCAAAGAATCTCACTGCAGAGATTCTCAAAAAAAGTTGACTGTTTTCTCTACTTTTTCTCCTCTGGAAGAGGGAGCATTACTAATTTCCATTTGGACTAAAATCTGAGAGGATGAAAAGGAAGAGGATAGCATAAAAAAGAGTGTTCTTAATTACTTTTTTTTGCCCCAGAACAACTTTGTGTAAAATGCCCTAGGAACTTTTTCAAACTAAACTTAATTTTAGCAATAGTGAAAGTCGATTTAATTTTTCAAATCTCAAAATTTTTCTTGCAATTGGCAGAAAGCTCATGATCACTTCAACAAGTAGGATACCACTTCCCTGTCTTTATCACTGCAAAATCAATGTCAATGTATTTTAAAAGATACAGATTTGAGATAAAGAGATATGAAAATCTATTTTCCTGGAAACTTCTTGTTATATTGGCGTGCAGTCCTTTCAATCATCACCATAATATTAAAGTATCTCAGCTTAGTTCTGACAGCAATACCTTTTTTATGGCCAGATGTTAATCTACAGAAAAGCAAATGCAGGAAAGGTTGAGCCGACCTCCTAAATGATGGACTGTCGTGACTGGGAAATATGTCACGAAGCTGCAAATATTTAATGGACAGTCACTTCAATTATTTAGATAGAAGTGTCAGCTGAGCAGGCCATACGGTGCCTGCTCGCAGCTTGAAGTTAAACAGAAACGTTCCCAGAATTATGTCATGGAATTATATGAAACGAGTACATGAGGAAGAAATATAGGAGGGACCGATAAATGTGGAGACAGAACCCAGAATTTCAACTCTAAGCTCAATACATTTTGTTTCATCTTTTTGTATGATACTGAGGATAGAAATCAAATTTTTAGCAAAATCTGGTTAAAATCGCTCATGAAACTGCTCTCTAAATACCAAACAAAAGGAATACACTGAAGCAGACTCCAGTGCTCAGTGTAATTGATTAATATTGTTCCCTTCCTCCTTCTAGTCATATTATTTTCTGAACATATTTGCTGTGGAACAAGTAAGTTAAATCTCCAAAGACTGATAATGGCATTGAAAAAAAAAATATATCCCAAAAACAAATACAGGAAGCAACATATCAATATCTAAGGAACATTGTAGTTATTCTCGATTTGTTGTGTTGTGAACCTGTAGGTTTTAGTGTCTCCAAATATAAAAAGAAATCACTATACTTAGAAGCAACTTTGTTATCAACAAAGTAAACTTGATTTTTATCTTTCATCACTTTATTATGCAGATACAAAGCAGTCATGACATTGGTGGACTGGACAAACAAAAGGTTCTTGGAAGGCTGCTCTAGTTGTTCACGTCCTGTCTTTTTTTCCCAAGGAGACTACTTAAAGTTCATTTTTATGCTTTTCTGGCCAGAAAGCTTCTTATACTGTTGGAGAAAACTATCACCCTCCCCTGTCACAGCATCTATGTCGTTGTTTTTTCTGAGGTTCACAGAGAGAGAGAGAACTGTTCTGAACCACATGATGCCACAGTTTCCAAACTAAAGACACATAGAAGGTTAAGCATGGAGTTACTTTTTTTTTCTATTTTCCCCTGTTTTTTCTGTATTTTTTTATTCTCTACCAGGACTAGATACAAATACATGAAGATGTGCAACAGTTCACCCTCATAACATGGCAGCTCAAAACACTAAATTCCAAAGGATGCCACAGGTCTCACCACAAACAGCAGGAACAAGTGTTCCTTAAATTACAAATACTTGAATAGATGTAATCTTCAAATAAGTAAGACAAAATCTTCAAATAAGTATGGTAAAAATCAATTAAAAGTTTCACTTTCTTACCTGGAGTCTATTTTGAAATTTGATATATTTTATAGGGGATCTGATTTCCAGATGTCATTCACACATTTTTTTCTTTTAACTAATTCTACTTTTTATTGCAGGCACTAGAAATGAAGTTGAGGAAGAATGGATGAAATTTGTAAATTTGTAATTCTCAAATAATGGAGTCTATGCAGCAAACACTCAGAACATCACAAGTAGTATTTCGTCTTTTCATCATACATCTGGATGGAATAAAAATCAAGAATTTTCTGGATTTAAGCTAGTTTTGAGGGAGACTTTTAGGAAAATTAATATTGCAGAGACATACAGCTTGGTGCTGTTAGAATCAAGTTTTGAGAAATTGAATCCTATAAGCAAAAAGGAAAGCATATTTTCCATTGCTTCTCCCACTCCCCAAGTTTCCAGCAAATTATCCATTAAGACAGTTTTTTATGACCTTTTTATGCTGCTTTAGTAGTATTTTCTACACTTCATCACATTCTCTAATTTTACTGCAGCAACATCAAAATGTAATGATCTTATTGCCATAAAGCACAGCATTGTCATAAAGACATCTTTTCACAATCTGAAAAATGTTGAAATAGGGCAAGCAGGCCAAAAGAAAAAGCTTCCTTACCGCTCAAGGGCAAGGCACACACTAAACCCACAAGAAAAGCTAACAGCTCATATATGAATGAAAAAAAAATAGTGAAAAATTCAAAGGCCTTTTTATTTTTGCTCTTTCCTTCTTCACCTCATTCTCCATTTTCTCTAGGACATCTCTTTTTTTTTAGTAATGCTTAGTTAGAATTCATAAATTATCATAACAATTCACACTTCTATTTCCCATAGTGACCATGTGCCTCACAGTAAATATAAAATAAAATACTGGAACAAAAACCTTAAAGTATTGACTATTCAAAGCGTGAAGCCAAGTTTAAAAAACACAATCTTCTCACCACCTCAATCATTACAACAATGCAGAGAAGAAACATTTTAAGCAACTTTTAAATTCTGCTTGCAAGTGGGAGGAACACACGAGAACACAAGCACGGGATGACAGCAGATAACTTGAAAATACAGATACAGGGCGATACTGGAGGCCCCAGGACTCTAAAAACTCAGATATTGCTCACTGAATAAACACAAACTCAGGAGCCAGGTAACAAAGAGGCCAAAGAACAAGTCTCCAAAATCTGTAAATCACTCTGCATAGCAAACCCATACATACAATAGAACCCGCATACATACCATAAAAACAAGGGAGAGTAAAAGGTCTGCTATAGCAAATGCACAGAAAATTAACTTGAGTTGACACAAATAGGCAGAGGAGGAAGCACTCGCCACCAAAAAAAACCTTACCTCTTGGCAAAGAACATTGGATGTGGAAAATTTGCTGCAACTCTCCTGTCCTGGCTGAAATCAATCTCAGGAATCCAAGGGGCACTAGAGAAAGGGGTAGAGAAGCACTCAGTGTTAGCTTCATTGCAACAGAACTAACGATAATTACATGATTACACTGTTAAGACTTTAATTAAGCTAACAATAAATTCTTGGCTTTGCACATAAGATGCATTCCTTTGGGCCACATAAACTGCGTGGGCAGTAATGCAACGGAATTGATGGAGAATTTGAGCAGTGCAGTCTGTCAATTGGCTGCAATAAACCAGTAACAGATTGGTAGACAATGCACCATTAACACAGACTGTTAAAATTCCACACAACAAATTGGTAGCAGTCAGAACATACAAACTTCCCGGAAGCAAACCACCTTCTCTGCAGGGACATTGCTGAAGTATTTACAATAAGTCAAACTTGTTCCTTATGTACTCCAGGTAGGAAGTTAAAGGCTGGGCCAGCCACTAAACTTGGACAGATGCTCTGTGTGATCCTCGCAACACCCTCCCAGGGGAGGATAACAGGGGAACCAAGAAGAAAGACTTCAGATTTGGAAAAAAAAAACCTTGAATCAGTTTAACAAATTAGGAAATAATACTAACAATGAAAGTGATGAACTATATACAAATATCTACAAGTATGCAGATGTATTCAAAGATACAAAAGAAGATGTTAGTTCAGAACCCACACCCTCCGGATGACAATGAGGCCCTGAGCAGAGAAGTCCCAGACTGGACTTGGCAGCAAATGGGAGCACCCAAGCCCAGAGTCCTAATGACAGTCCAAAAAATTAAAGGAAGTCTTGGAGCAGCTGTGCCTCCTGCTTCCCCTGGGGAGGCAGGGGAAGGTGACCTGTCCTGATGAACATTGTTCCTCTGCAGCTTGAAAACAGGAGGTAAAAACAGCAGTGGCACAGGAAGAAATGACAAACAGCTGACGGCAATCCCTTTAACACAGCAGGCATAAAAAAGCTCCCCTCCTCCCCCATTCGGGTTGCCTCCAGTGCTAGGAGCCCCAGAGAACTTTTATCCTGGTGCTCTTAAACCAGGACACAACTCCCTCTCCGCTCTCCTGCAGAGGCAGATTTTCTGTCCCTTTGTCCACTGATATCTTGCCCAGAAGTACAGAAAGGTTCAGAAGGACAGTGAATTTGTCATCCATCCAGACTGAAACCCTGATGCAAGTAATCTCTTCAGTGAATCAGAGTGACCTTTGCCTCTACAAGGTTCAGCAATTAGATTATTTGAATTCTAGACTAATATGAAGCACAAGCCTTCCTGAGCTGCTTTAGAGTGCCCTTTGAAGCTGCACAAAAATGGAGCTAAATTGGAATGCAGTCTTGATTCTTTCTTTTCTTAATGTTTACTCTTGACACCTAGCTACTTCTACTACGGACTTGATATCCTAACTGTTTCTTTGGTTCTATTAATGCGTTTTTGCCTTCATTCTGTTCTTAGAGAAACTAAATTAAACTGTTTGTATTACATATGCTTCATGGTTTTCTGGGATTTTTGAGATGTTACAAAGAGAAACGTTTAAGGTTCTTGACCGGGAAAGACAAACAATAGCGGAAAATCACTTGTTTGCATGTTGACCTTTACTCATTGTGATTTGTCAGACTGAACAGGTTTTTGGATGCTTTGCATTTTCTTCTTTCATGCAGACAATGCCTCTTACCGCAAGTGATAACATAACTTAACACCTTAGGGGTGAGGGAACTTTTTCCTTTCTTATAGAGATTGACCATTTGCTTATATTCTGAAAGTAAAGACATGGCTCCTTCAAGACTGTATCACGCTAAAGTACTTTTAAAATCACTACATTAGTTTAATCAAATAGCTTATTAACTGAATGCACAAGGTTATTTTTGTTGTTCTCTACATAGATTTTCAATCATTTTTTAAATGAATCTTCCTGGACTTCCAAAACACTGTTGATCAATAAGTTCTACCACTTCTTGTGTCACTTCCAGCGCTTGCTTTTGCAGGGCAAGGTGTTGCCTTCCCCTTCTCTGCAACAGCGACCTTTCCATGCCATCAGGGGTTTTTTCTGAGGTGGAGAGGCCTGAACAAAATATAGCCATCCTAGGGCAGGCTTACATTTTACAATATTATTATAATATCGCCTATGCCATTTTTCATCCCTTTCATTAGGCAGCCCAGCATTGTATCTGGTTTTTAATCATAGCTGAAAAATTAGTAGATGCCTTCAGAGATATCTCCACAAATGAATGTCTTGATTGCTTCCTGAATATAGTCTGTGAATGGGCACTTCATGTGTGCAGTTTCCTATCAGACACACTTTGTCTCAGAGCAAAGAGTAAATTTGAAAGCTACAAGTTGCATCTTTCCATTCTCAGGTACACTAAGATAGCTTTGGGTGAAGACTTGAGACATTTGAAAAGGATCTCTATGACCTAAAGAAGTCTGTAACTGACCAGGAAAAATAGATTCCTATTGTCTGGCAACAAGTTAATTTGGTAGAAGAGTTCCAACTCTTTTCAGGCTGAGGTGTCACTAATTGGAACGCTTCAGAGAGGCCACACAAAATCCTGAGGATAATTACTGCTGTGCTGATATTATCTTCAGCAGTAACCTCTGGAAAGGCAGCAGTGTTACCCAGATGGCCTTTCTATATTGTAGATCCTTATTGTAAGCCCTACGTGATAAAGTGTACAGCTGGAGCAGATTCACAGAACAGCTCTATTCCAAGGTTAAAAAAAGATCAGGATTTTTTTTTTTCTTTTTTAAGTCACTCAAACCAGGAAGCCACAGCTTTTTATTCTTGAGCAAAGTCCAGTTGTGTTAATTTCCACTACACAGAAGACAATTACATTAAAATGACTGAAATAATATCTGCTTATTTTAAAATAACATTATTGTTGTTATTATTATTAATAATAATATAAATTTATGCAGGATGTAATTTTATGAGGATGACAACAGTAATTTTCCCATGCTGTCTTTTGTTATATTTTTCCCCAATTTCTTCACTACTACCATTTCACTTGGACTCCATCAGATGGACATGCAGTATTTTTTTAGTCATGAAATAGTGCAACATTGGAAGGCTCAGAGCTGTTTGCTTGCTAAGGACAGCTATCAACCAGCAGGTCTGGGGAGGAACATCCACGCTGTAAGGACAGGGCTGGATTTCCATGTTGATCACAGATGTTGGATATTTCACCCATCTCTCATTTAGAATTCCTAAAGTTTCAAGCCTAGCTTGCAGGAGAGATGGAAATACTGCAAGGCTTAGTTTTATATTCTGAGGAAAAAAAATACACTTTCCACCACTTCTGGAAAGGCTACCTGGGAGCCCAGTACCTTCATCAGAAGCTGATGCTGACCCGTAAGTACTTTACAGGATCAGGGTGTCATAAAAATTGCAGTATGAAGTAAACCAGTGAAATAATTAAAACAGAATATTTTGCTCCTCATAATGCAAAAAGCAAGCTTGGCTTTAGAAGAAGATTTTTCTTTATGGGATAGATCAGTAGCACTGTAAAATTTCTGCTTTCTCAGCAACAGAATCAATGGACTATTATACCTAAAATTTTTTCAATTCTCCAAATGTAACAAGTGATTTGTGTAAATCATTTCAGAGGGCAAAGTGCTGCAGAATCACCTTCCTGAACAGTTCATAAGGTCAGATCCCTCCCTCTCCAGTTACCGGATTCTTCCATAAGAGATAGGAAAACACAGACAGTGTCACAAAAAATAGTGGTTGTACAGGAAGTTATTGTCAACCAGTCTGTTACTGAAGCATGTGCATAGAAGAAATTATTACTGTATTCTATCCCATAGCAAAGATTTTCCATACACTGAATATATATGAATCGCCAATATTATTTGCAATTAAACATACTAAATGAAGTACACATAACCATTCATTCAACAGTTATTACAAACCAGCATGTTAATACATATTCTTTGCACTTAACTGTCCATTCCCACCACATCACACATTTAGTTGTAAACTCTTTGAAGTGCAATGTATTCTTTTAGTAGCTTTACTGCAATTCAATTTTAATTTGCTCTTTATGTAGCATCTTTGATACTATGTATCTTGAATTGTGTGACAGTAAGGTAAAAATAATGAGAACACTTTTCAGAGTTGCCTGCTGCTACTCCATACATTTTAGAAGAGTAAGGCAAAATGATATATGGACATAAGCTACAGGTAAAAAGAAAATGAACATATATTTTAAATGAGAAAAAAAGCAACATTCAACTACTAATCCATTAGCTTTCATCTTTCCTACATTAAATGCTTTTGGAAAGGCACCTTATAAAGAACAACACTCAGAAATGCTTGTGCTGCTCAGAAAAAGGAAGACACTTCATATTTCATGAAGCTAATTATTTTGTTCCTGGTCTCACTCTGTATAGGAAACAGCAAGGAAGGCCTGTAGATGGAGGTCGAATTGCTAACTTCACCATCTTTCTGGCAAGGACGTCAGAATATATTTCTTAGATGGCTTGAAACTTCAAGGCTTTGTAACTTAGGCGGCGATGCAATTATCTGTATTCTTTGGTATGATTATAACCTTTTTTAAAGCAGCCCAGGTCATGAAGTCATGTCAAGAATCCAGCAGTCATTGTGCTTCAAGCAGGAACGAAGCCTTTGACACCTGCAGGAGACTGCTGGCAGAAACTCACGGCCGGGTACAGGCCTGGAGGAAGCGCGAGGAAATGATGAAACACGCCACTGGAGATTACACTTAACATCGCTTTCCCATCCCAGCCCACTCTGTCTAAAGACCACGTGGAAAGCGGGAGGGAGGGAATTCAGGGAGATGAGCAATTTGTTCAAGGGAAGTCCAATTTTGTCTGAATAAATCCTAAGGGATGAAAATCATCCTTGTGTGGACAGGCTTAATACTGTCCTAAGTATCTGACTCCACTTAGCTGCAATGAGATCAAAAATTAAGAAGGAATCTGAGATGCCTAAAGATTAAAAAAAAAAAAATCTTTCATCATTCTGACAAGTATAGATTTTTTGTTTTCTCTTTTTCTGAGAAGCTAGTCAGCTTCTTCCCCGGCCAATCAACTGTTACTATCACGTTGAGTCAACAAAATTCTGGCAATCCTTTAAAAAAAGGAGGAGAAGGAAAAGAACATACAGAAGCAACTATGTTGCAATGTAGGCTGTAGTTAACAAGAGTTACTTCTCAAGCAACAGATCACTTAACTGCTTTTAGTTACTCAGAGGACTCCAGGAAAGAAAGAGTTAACCCATGCAAGATTTAACTGCACACCATTTCTTATCTAGACTGCTAAGTAGCACAAGGCATAACCTACACCTCCACAACTCAAAGTTATAAACGAACAACAAATCAATGAAAAAATTAAACAAATAACGCCAAGTTAATCAGCTTTGTATGTCAGTAAAATATCGAATGCATCAACAATTCCTTATGATTTCTCCGGAAGACATCCTCTGCCTCGTTGCCCCAAACCTGGCCAACCCATTCCATAGTCAGTCCCCCAAAAAATGACCGGAGAAAGGCAGTCACCTGCCAAACAACACACTTCAGATCCAAATCAATAGACGGTTCAGGGAAGATCATGTCCCTTTTAGGCTGAAGGACAGCAGATACCACGCTAAGCAGTCTTCCCAAAATAGAGGTTGCTAGCTGCTAACTAGTCTCTCATGCCACCTGCCAACCCAACGCATAGTTTCCAGGAGACATTTTGGTGTTATGCAGTATTTAATGTTTAGTCTTAAATTAAAAAAAAAATTTAAAAAAAACCCCAAACAAACAAGTTTTGGGCTATAAAATATGCATGTGCAGTCCTTGTTTGACCTGGGGCTGATTCAAATATCTAGTGAATGGCTCTACCAACGCCAGCCACAAATAAACTACTTGCACAGACAAGATCATAGAATCACAGAGTGTTAGGAGTTGGAATGGACCTCGAAAGATCATGTAGTCCAACCTCCTTGCCAGAGTAAGATCACCCAGAGTAGGTCACACAGGAACGCATCCAGGAGGGCTTTGAATGTCTTCAGAGAAAGAGACTCTACAACCTCCCTGGGCAGCCTGTGCCAGTGCTCTGTCACCCTCACAGTGAAAAAGTTTTTCCTAATGTTTTTGTGGAACCTCCTATGTTCCAGCTTTCATTCGTTGCCCCTTGTCCTACCATTGGACATCCCTGAGAAGAGCCTGGCTCCGTCCTCCTGACACTCCCCCTTGACGTATTTATAAACATGAATGAGATCACCCCTCAGCCTCCTCTTCTCCAAGCTGAAGAGAACCAGCTCCTTCAGCCTTTCCTCATAAGGGAGATGTTCCACTCCCTTCATCATCTCTGTGGCTCCGTGCTGGACTCTCTCCAGCAGTTCCCTGTCTCTCTTGAGCTGAGGGGCCCAGAACTGGACACAAGATTCCAGATGTGGCCTCACCAGGGCAGGGCAGAGGGGGAGGAGAACCCCCCTCGACCTACTAGCGACACCCCTACTAATACACCCCAAGATACCATTGGGCTACTTGGCCACGAGGACACATTGCTGGCTCATGGTCATCCTGCTGCCCACCAGGACACCCAGGTCCGTTTCCCCTACACTGCTCTCCAACACATCAGTCCCCAACCTATACTGGCCCATGGGGTTGTTCTTAGCCTGGGCTTCCAGTTCAGTCCCCATGTGTTGCCTGTTCTAGTCAAGAGGTGGCGTCCCTGGCTGCAGGGAGGCTGGATTAAAATGATCTCTAAGGTGCCTTCCAGCTTAGGCCATTCTATGATTCTATGATTCTTAGCAACCATGTTCCAGCATTAAAACCAAGTCTGATCACTGTTGAAGCAGAAGGGGTCACTTCCAAGGTATGAAGAAATACAGATAAAAACATGATTAGGTCCATTTTTTGCGCTCATAGCCACAAATGTTAAGTATGGCTTTCATTTTAGAGATGTTTTTCTGTGATGTTGAGAGCTTTGCATTAAACATAAACCAAAATGATCTTCAGAAGAAAAATACCACCTTCCTTTCAGAAATGCACTGAAACGGTGGGAGAGGTGTGTAAGTAACCTGGTTGAAATGTCAGCACGCTATGATCAGTCAGAGAAACATCTTTTCCTTACTGATACCTGAAGTAAATGAAACTCTTAGAAATCCTTCCATTTTCCCACAGCAATCAAGGAACAGACTGATATTTCTGACTAAGATGAACAAAGGACAGTTATAAATGCTGTGGACATGCAGCACTCTTGTAAGTATTTATTCACCCTACTAGTGATAAAAGCTACTCTTTCTGTTTAACAAGAGTCAAAACTGTGACTGAAAAAAAAAATCATATATATTAAACCAAGAGCTATTTGTGTTTAAGGGTAGGATGATTTCTTTTGTGTGTGTGAGGAGAGAATCTTTTTTTCCATCTGTGCAAGTGAGATCCCAGAGCTATGCTGACAACAAAAATCTGGAGACGGAAGCGTAGAGAGAAATGAAAAACAGTAAGGGGAAACTATCTTTTTCTTTTCTTTAGTAAGTCTTGTAATTTCTTACAGAATAACTGATAAGTAGGATGTCTAAAGTTTTTTATTAGATGTAGATATTGGTTTTTGTATACTCAGAAGTTCTATGGGCTATTGATTAGACTGAGGACTTTAATACATGCATTCAATTTGTATTACTCTAAGCCCTTGATTTCTGCCAGATCAGAGCAGCTTTTCCTTGCTTTATCCATATTTTACACCGATAGAAGACATCCTCGCAGCAGACACATACCTATTACAGCTCAGGCCTGGATTCGTACCTCTTCTGGTTTACATATTCCTTGCGAGTGCTATTCCTTGTGGAGGCAATGTGCAGCCTACTGGGATGTATTTCTGAGCAACAATTGCCAACCACAAAAGAACTGCATGTACTCTGAAATGAAAGGGAAATCCAGCTCAAGCCTAACAAGAGAAAAAAAACTTTTATCTGTCTGCTACCAATAACAATATTGTGATCCTTCCAAAAAAGCTGACTGCCTAATAAGTAGCTATTCTTTTTCCGATACCTTACATCCGGATTATAATTCTTTTATTCATGTTGGCTATTCCGCTGCATGAGAATTCCCACCGACTGCAATTACAGCAGAATTTGGCTCGGAATTGGTACTTGGGAATAAGCTGTATCTGATTCCCTGTTTCAGAATGTGATCTGTGCTGATAGAGAGTGTGACACTGTTCAGAAGGCATAGTCACTAATCCTATCACTCCAGTCTGTAATCTGATTAACCCTCAGGATCTCGAGGTTTTGGAATCCTGTTTTTTTTTTGTTTTGGGGGGGTTATTTTTTAAAATGTACTATAAATGCCCTGAACATTATTGGTTATGCTACTGCATTATTCTGAGCTGCTTTTTCTGGGAGATTTCTTATGACCTTGGCTGTAGGGTGTACAAATATAGACCAAAAATATTCCTGCTTTTCCAAATGCATCCTTAAAGGATGCACTTTATTAATCTCCCTACTCTTATTTTTTTTAATTCTTGACTTTACCTCAGGTAAACAGGTTGTTGGTTTTTTTTTTAATTTACACAGCTCCATGCAATTTCAAACATGAGGATTTTCTCCATTAATTTGGTTCTCTGGGCTGCCAGAACTGTCCCTTTGATCTCATTAGCATACAAAATAAATTGGTAATCACTGTGACCGCAGGTTATTCTCTGTTTATGTTTGAGAAATTCGCTACAAGATTAATGACCATTGGTCAGTTTGTTTTCCCACTTTCGCTCTTTTCTATAATCCTGCTTTGTATACTATGTAGCCTTACAAAAAAAAATACTTTGCTTGCACAAGGAAAGTATTTACTGCAATAACAACAAAATAAACTGCACTGGGTTGATTTCAGGATATTACTGCAAGTCTGAAAAAAATTGCTTCAATATTAAGGTCTGTTAAAATCTGCTGGTTGTTGTGTAACTTCTCAGTTTATGTTTGTCAAAACACCGGACAGTCTACTTAGAATAAAGCAGTGCCCACTCTCATCCAAGTTGGGCTCAGTCAGAGAGCAATGGTGAAAAAAGTAGAGAATTTCCACTGGCAGAGAATTTTACGCTTTGAACCACTCTTGTTATGAATGTTAGTCACCAATCCATATTTATTTTCCAGCTGAGAGGGAATTTTGATGATTCTAATGATAGAGCATGGTGACGTCAATTTGAAGTTTATCTGGTGAAATGTAGAACGCACCACAGTAATACCTGTTCACAAACCACACTATACATTGTTCAAATACTCAAACAGCATCAACAAAACAAACAAACAACCCTACAAGAACACTTCCTTTCCTAGAACTGAAGTACGATTTTTCTACACCTGTGATCCACATTAGCGAAATATTACTCTATCTTGCTAAATTTTTCAAGACTTGCTTTCGGCTAGAGCTTTATTCTGACACATATGCTCTAGAAACAGGGAGAGAAAGCAAATCAATACTCTAGCTAACCCAAGTTTCTGAAGGCAATTTATTTCCTCCACGTAATTTTCATTTTCTCTTGATAACCCAAACAGCAGATTATAAAAAAAAATAATAAAAATCTAAAACTCATTAACAGCAAGGAAGGGAATATTTTGTAATCAGAAGCTTTTTCCTAGATTGAATTTTTCCTGTGCTACGGCAGGATCTGAAGTTTCCAGTTTGTTTAATATAAATATTAAAGTCATCTAGAAAAGCACGATAGCAGTAGCGACATCGTGTACGATGATAACCCATAAAGCATGTTAATTTCTTCCCTCTATTTTTAATTCCAAGCAGCTGTGAACAGTCCACTGTTCAGTACAAGATTAATGAATCACACTCTAATTGCTTCTCACATGTCAAACTCTACTCTGAGTCTTGAGGTTTCAAGAATCTTATGTCAAAACACTTCTTTTAGCTAAATTGCAGGAAGCTAACTCCATCAAATGTGGTGATGCATTAGGAATAATATTAATTACATAGTTTCTGAAGACCTCAGTCTGTTCTACAGTTTGAGAGGATTACAACACACTGCCATTAGCTGGAACAACATGAATTGATTCAGTCCTGCGAAGGAGAAAAGCTAGCACAACAGTGATGCCTCCCTGTATGAAATCAGTATCATCATCTTCTAGTCATCAAATCAGCTAACTTTTTGCATTAATCACTTTTTTTTTCAGCAGACAGACTTCTAGCCTGTGATCACTCAAACTCAGTGTGCTGGGTCCCTGTGTGCACAGTGTCTCGGAGAGCTTTTCTGATGGGTTTGGATTAAATTCAATGACTTTGCTGCCATTAATCTGAAAAAAAATTTTCGTTCCTCCTTCGTACTGACAATGAGGCATGGCAAGGGAGGAGGACAAAAGGTCGATATCCTTATCGGGTTTTGACACTTTGCAGATGATAGCCAACGCTTGAAACCAGACCAGCTTTTTAGGTCCTTTAGCATACTTGCTCACTGCGTTGTCTAAATGCAAGGCTGAGCTGTCTGTCACCCAGCACAGCCCCTTCCACACTGCTCCTGCTTTTGATATTTCCTATCTGTACACGGTAACAGCTCCAGGCTTTACAAATAGGAAATATGAAACCAATAATGTGGAGGTATTTTTAAAGCCCTTTTCCAGTTTTGTAGATATGACCATATAGTACAGCCACATTCTGGCGGTCGCATTCTGTCTTATAGGTAAATGCCACAAAAGCAACACAAATATGAAAAATTGATTGCTAGTTTGGGGTGTTATTGATTATATTAATTTGACCAGAATACTCTGGAGAGGGAATTGCACTGCCTACTCATCAATAATTTATTGGTTTTTCCTAGAGCCTAGAATCAGACAAGTCCCTTAAAGTGCTTGTAATAAATGCATCTCAAGCCTCCAGAGACTCATTCCTGCCCAGGAGTTTGAAAATAACTATCTTCAACTGAATTAAAAAATTCTCTAAATGCATCATGATGCTCCAAAATATTGAGCTAGTTCCGGTATGCTTTTAGAATTACACAGTCCTGAGTAACTCTGTCTGTCAAAAGGGTTTTCTAAGTTTATAGTAAGGTAATAATTCCAGCCTCAGTCATTAAAATATTAACGGTATTTTTTTTTCTTTATAGGAAAGAAAACGCAGAGGTCCACCCCACTGACATTTTTGCTGTGGGAAAGATGTGTGTGCCTGGCTAGCAAGCAGATGCTGCACGCTGGGTCATGACGGGTCCAGCTCAGTCAGCACAAGCCAGATACAGGGGAGAGAGGGCAGCAGCCTGACAGCAGCCTCGGAAATAGGAGTCCCTTGTTACCTGACGTTGTATCATCCCCATTCCAAAATGCTTCATGCAGTCAAATTACATTGAAAATGAGTGAAAATCGGGCAGGTAATTCCACTGGTCCTCTGGAAACCGAGGGTTCATGCGTCATAGGGTGTGGTAGAGGAGTGTGTGAGCATTACATGCGGTGCCTGAAGCTCTGCATCTCATGCATGAAAACTTATTGGCTGAGCTCCGGGTCCCAAATTTTCTCTTATTTGGACTTTCCAGGGCAATCTTCCAAGTGAGGGGGTCAGCTGCTAGGATCTGCAAACCACAATTTATTCAATCAACAGGCAATCTCCCTTTGCTTTTCTCTTTGTCACGGTGAGTGCAAAAAGAGGCTGTCAGAAGACAAATCAAATAAAAAAAAAACAAAACTCAAACTTCATCTTGGCACTGCACTGAACAGTTTCATAGACTTTGTTTTTTCCACAGGCTGCCACCATTTTATGGCAGGGAGTGGCCATGTGGTTAAAAGCAATGCAGCTCCGTGACCTGTTGACAGCCATTTCTTGACATTGTCATACCCATGGGTGCTCAGGCAGCCCCGTGATGGGCTGCCCCACTTCCCCTGCACCAGAAAAACATCCATCCAATAACTCAGAATGAGTTGTCAGATGACATTATGGTTGGGACTATGGAAAGCCTCATCTTTCAGCAGTGTGGAAAAGTTAAGAGGGGTTTCACACAGGGTTTCTGCTCAGAGATGGCCCATTGGGTCTGGGTGTACTGTGCAACAGCAAAGTTTCCCTTCAGCTCCTGTATCCAGTCACTGGAGCAGAGCTCACCACCTACCACTGCTGCTTACTCCACTCTCGCAATGATGAGGCCTTGTCTGTAAATATATTAAAGTTCAGAGATTTCCATGCTGCAAGTTTGAAAACTGGGAAATTCAGGTGCTCGGAGTTCATCTGAGGGGATGACGTCTGCAGGAATCCAATCACGACTCGAGTAGTGAGGTCAAGACCATCAAAAAGGGCTAACACACTCTGCCAAAGGTGATTTATGAAGGTGACATGAGAACAGTGACACTAGTTACTGGTGCACTAGAAAGCCTTTCTGCTGTGAAAATGATCTTACCCCATTCTCACCAAACCTTTTCAAGTGCTGCCAGCAACAAGGGGTGTCACTCATTTTCAGTTTTCTCCTCAGTGGGAGAAGGAAGCCTAGCTACTGCTCATATTGCAGTTTTTACACAGTAATGTTTAGGTGTTAAGGGAAATTCTCTATTTATTACCCATATATCGTAGTAAGAATAGGTAATTAGTATATATGGAGAGCATTCCAAAACTGGTATTATAGAATTCTCCTCTTCTGGATGTCATTCAGTGTCAGACATAGCAACTCATTTTTGAGCCCTCTTAGGAATGACAGTAGATTTGAAACCTGTTAAGAAATCATTTTGCTGATTCCCTAAATCCACATCTGGATCCTATCTGTTAACTTCAAAGGGAAGAGTCTGTGATACATCTTAAGGTGTTGCACAATTTTCAAGAGCACATGCAGCCGTCACAGCAATCACTGGGTTCACTACACCACATCATGGACTCCTGTACCACAATCCTGTAATTTATCGCAGAAGCAAAAAGAAACAAACCATACTTCTAGATCAATCTGTCTGACACAGTTTTAAACAAAAATGATGTCTTCCTGTGGCAATTGCTCTTAGGATCATAATGTAGGAGGAAGGGCTGTAAGGTTCAACAACCATTTAAAACATGAAATGTATTATAAACAAAGTTCATTAGATCAATAAGGCCAATGGATTCATTTTTCTCTGTGGCACTTGATGCCTGGTTGCACAGAAACAACGATGAAGATTTATGGAGTGAGGGGCAATCGGACCTCTTTTCTGAAATTCTTAATATGAATTCCTGGCAAGAATGACATGCTATGATATCACTGTACTTGCTTTCCCCTTCTTATCATACAAGCATTCAGGAACAATACAAAACCTAAATATTCAGAAGTACAATATGATACACTATGAGTATATAAGACATAGATACAATATGTATATTAAAATGTATACATGACATACATATCCCATCAATATGCGTCTATGGACCAGTGGACTTAAATGTAAATATGCAAAGACGGGTATTGTCCAAAACCCATAAGATTTACGGTTATAACTGATACCATTATCTGTTAGCAATTGCACAAATCATAGTTGAGGTTTTTTTTAAAAGCCCACACTGAGGGTTTCATTGCCATTTATTTATAACAGCCCTTTATTAATCATTCATCTGGAAATATCTCTCCCATGTGTCATGAAAACATTTCTGTAAAATCCTCTTAATGAAGTCTATGAATCAATGTACCATAAGTGTCACAGGTTGAATCAATGGCTGAAGAACCACAAAGGCTTTTTATAGGCAGATGTCAAAAGCATTGATGGAATTAGAAACTTTAATGTATGGCAGTCAGTGCGATTTATGCTCCAAAGAGATATTTTGGAAGTCCTACCTTTTTCACTGCTATGGATATGAAGTTCTGTTAGAACCTAAAAGAAGGCCCATAGGAATGAGAATGCTTTAGCCCAGAAATTTGAAGACTGAAGGGATATATGATAAAATTATACCAGTTCTCAAAATAACTAAAAGACAACCAAAAAAAGAAAAGGAATTCCTAGTGATGCGGGGCTGAAACCACAGAAAGAGATGCAGAGGTTGGATCATTGGTAATTCTTTCCAATAGTGGAGACTGAGATACTGGAACAGATTACACTTGAGCCTGTGAAATCTTCCTCACTGTTTTTCTAGGTCCAAGCCAGTCCAGCAATGTAAAGAATGATTACATTGTTTTTAAAAAAATAATAATCTCTCAAAGTCTGTTACAGACATATTGCTTATGATTTTTATTACTCTGACAATGCAGAGGATTAAATTGCTGAGCGCCTTGTCTCTGTAATACTCAAGAGTTTCTGAAATACCAACACTCTGTCACTGGCACCTACTTTGGTGTGCTTCTGGACCTACTTTTGGACCTAACTTGAAGGGTCCTTTTCCTCCCATGTCACACCTCCTCTGGGTATACGTATGTAATACCTGAGGCAGGTTTGAAAAGCAGATTAGTCAGGTGAAATGATAAGAACAAGAAAGAAAATGTAGGCAAGGGTAAGAATATTTCAATATTAACGAAGAAGGTAAAATCCAAGAGACAAACTTATTGGTGAAAATCACTCCCTTACACCAAAATTCAGTCATTACATAGAAGTGACCTCATCATCAGTTATTCCAGTATCATGAGTTACAGCTCCATTATCTCCTTTGAACGAAAAGCATTCAGCAAAATAAAAGGGACATCACCTTGCTGCTCATTTATCCGTGGAGATGTTGCCCAGATTACAAACCAAAATGAAGGCTGCCTTCAAACTAATCTGTGGCTCTGCAGATTTATTACAGTTGCCAGTGCTCTCTTAATTGTAGCTGTACTCTCCCATGAAGTTCAGATTCACATGTTGTTCCCTGGTTGTAATAGGCCTGTTAAATATAAGGAATTTCTTAACTTGAAATATCTTTCAAGGTTTTGTCTGCTTCCTGTTCAAATTCCTCCTTCGCCCTGATAATTTCAGTTAGCAATTTATAGGCCCCAGTTTTTGCTCTTCTTACTGTCTTCATTAATTTTATGATTTTGGTTTTTGAAGTAATCGCAAAATATCAATCAATGAAATTTTTCATCGGTTGCTTTGACGAGAATTTATCCTCACTTTTTACGATCGTGAAATGAGAATCTATATATGGAAAAATTATTTCTGATGCATAAAAGAGAGCTAATCTTTAATGCAGTACAAAACCCGAACTCTTTTCTTTTTTTTGTTTTAGAGGAGTCCAGCATAATTGGCTGAATGGTGAATTAAGAGCTCAGACAATTAAAACAGGGAGTACTGTGGATGTATGCAAAAAGCCCTCTGAAGAGCTGTAAAAATCTATTGCCATTGCCACTTAATCACAAAAACATTAAAGCAATCAGCTGCCACTCTGAGTTGTACAAAAATGGATACAGGTATAATTTAACCCCCTGTTTGTCTAATTCCTCAATAACGTCTATTAATGTGCATGAACGGCACTTTCAAGTATAGAGCACGATAACATTTCTGGAATCCAGAAATTTAGCAGATGGTGGTTGTCCAGCACAGCCTGCAGGACTCAAAACAGTCTCTTCTTTAGTCTCTGGCAATTTAAGAGCAAAGAGAAGGAGCATGGGCTCCTGCAGAAGCTGTAGGACATAACTCTGTCCAACAGTTTTAATAAGCATAACAGGTCAGCCAGGAGGAAGGCCAAGGTTTTGTTCCATTGCCCTAGGTTTCCTCACAGTCCTGAGCTTCCTAGGGACTGAAGGGCGGAAAGGAAATTCTTTAACACCTTGCTAAGCATAAGCGCAAGCTTCTATAATTCCAATTTTGCCGCCTTCTAGTTATTGCTATCAGATCAAAAATACCAAGATAAACATTATCTCTTCGGCTTCTTAGGAAGTTTAAACATTATGCAGTCTGAAAGATATGCTTACAATTAATCTAATGTCAGTTGTCTTCTTTTTTATTTTTTTCAAGAAACTAGGAATTTTCAAGCAACACTTTATTCTTTGTCATACTTAACACTCCCTCATTTCCATATACAGGACAAATGTTTAGTTCCATGAAGTAAATACAGAAGTTTGAAGGTGAAGGAAAAAAAAAAAAAAATCAGTAAGCATCCAGAAAAGTGATTTTATTTTTCCTTCCTTCAGCTCTTTAGAAAAAAACATGGTATTTTCTCTTTACTATTTTTTAATCACTAATTAAAGCTGACACTTCCAAAACTGGTGTTAAATTTAACTATGATTTAAGAACTCATCTGTTAAGCTCATCTATTTTAAGTTAAGGTGACTAGACACCAAACCTACTGCTGCTTCTAATGGAAAATGAAGCTTATAACCACGTATCGCACACAAAATTTCATCCTCATGCAGAAAGGTTCAGATTTGTTGATGGAAAAACATCTTAAACTTAAAAGAACATCTCTGAACCAAACACCAAGTCAATCTATCAGGTTCTGGGTTATTAGTGTTGATGTTATGTGGGTTTGGGTTTTTTACTGTTATTGTGTGCTGGGAATTATTTTTTATAATAACACAAAAATATGTCCAGATGAAATAATTAACCAGTGTTTAGGCTCAGATTATATCACAGAGTAACATTCTGCTGATACAGGATACGGAACAGATATGTGGTGATTTGACCTTTATTTTAGAGAAGTGTTACTGAGTTGGACTCAACACAACCAACTCCCAGCTTGCTCTGTTCAAATTTTTGACAGTGCAGTTTTCATTATGATCAGTCAGTACTTGTACAATCACATACAATTGTTCTAGAATTCAAAATATTTAGCTGGGATTTTCTTATGGCAGATACATTTTTCAGAAAATGGAAAGGCTATACAGGTTTTGTTTGTTGTGGTTGTGTTCCTCCCATGAACGTATTTGAAGAAGGGTTTTGAGGTTTCATTTCACGTTTCTGTTTCATTTTGTAATTTTTGTGTGTTTGATCACCTGGAAAGCAACTCCAAAAGAAAGTGGAATTGTTTTTCAGGTTGCTAACCCTGTGAGCTGCACAGAAATCTAATACATAGGGGGCCGGTTATCTCAGTCAGTTAGAGCATGGCGCTGATAACACCAAGGTCAAGAGTTTGATCCCCATTCGATCCCCATGTGTTGCCTGATCTAGTTGAGAGGCGTCCCTGCCCATGACAGGGAGGTTGGATTAAATGATCTCTAAGGTCTCCTCCAGCCTAGGCCATTCTATGACTCTATGATGATTCAATGAAATTGTTATTTGCAGTGATGTTTACTTTTAGGTATGCTATAACTTCTATGAAGCTTCTTAGACCCATACTGCAACATTTATTCCATTTTCTAATTTTAGTAGACTAGAGGCCAAAAAAAAGTAGTCCAAATGGACTTTAGAATCATGATAGGTGAAAGCAAGAAGTCATTTAAGTTGAAATTGTTATGTAAGTACTCTTACAGTGAACAAACAAATGAAACAAACAAACAAACAAGACAAACTATCACTACATAAAAAATACTAGCTTTTTTTTTTAATCAGCCTAGCTTCACGTTTATACGTTTGGACACAAATGTATGCATGTTGTACATGGAAGAAAAAAGACAGGAATGCAAAAGACAGAGATAGATACTTCTCGCTAATTAATTTTCCAATCAACAACAGGGTAGGCACAGTGCTCACAGTCCTACAGCAGTAAAGGAGACGAGCCACACCAGGCTGAAAGCCTTACAGTAACACACTCCTACACCCCAGTGGTAAGAGAGGGACACGTCTCCAAGCAAAACCTTTTTTTTTTATTTGATTAGAAGCAGCAAACAAACAAGCAAAACAGGTCGGATCAGAGTCGGGATTCTTCCTTAAATATTTCATTAAAGCAAAGGGGATGCCTGCAAATGCTCTGGTATTTCTTTTTCAATACTGGGATGCCAATCAGAACTGAGGTTTATGCAGCGAAAAAGTATGTAAAGCCCTTCATTACAAAGTCAATCTTAATATGAAAAAGGGCAAGTGCTCCATGTTAGACAGGGTTATAACAGTTCAGTTCCTACCATAATTAATGAGAGTGCCATGGCTAAATGCCATCACTCTGTTTTAGATATCCTAGGGCCTAATTCAATTCCCATTGAAAAGAGTAGGGATCAGATCATTCAATTAACTTCAGCTGCCTTTGGATTGGACTTAAGACTCTACTCAGAATGAGATGAAGTTCACTGTTCAGTTCCACTGAGAGACTGAGCACTTCCAACTTCTGTTGTGTGGTGCTTTCTTATTAAAGCCGAGTAACCACAAAGAGCTAGTCTTCTCCACACTTAGAAAGAAATTGGGGACTTTTAAGGGATCCTAGGAAGTTATGTCCCTGAACTGCAATAATTTCCTTTGAAATTCTTGAGTAAATTGTTTAAGTGAAAAAAAATAAATCACCTTCTTTCTTAAGATACAAAAAATTAAAGATTATTATAGACAGAAGAGAATGCAACACATATGGACTTGTATTCAGATTTTGCCTCTTTTTAAGTAGCACCCTGGGAAAAACTCACTGAGAATTTCTTCCCTTGGTTATAATATTATGCAGGACAATAATAGTACAACTTAGCTATTACAATCCAAGTAAAATTTCTCAGCAGAACTATGTTTTTGCATACATTTAATGTTTGGTTTTAGTTATGTAGCTAGTCCTAAAAAGGACGCAATTATGCTGTCAACCTCAGACTGTGAGAAAACACATACACGATGCACATGTCCAAAAGGCAGCAGTACAGTAATTGACAGACATGATTATTGTGCCCTCTAGAAACATTCAGGGTGACAGATGATGATAATTTCCTCATAAATCATGCCTAAAACATGAAAAATGCAACGGAACCTCATTTTATTCATACGATCCTATCAGTACTAATGGAGGAGGTAGAATTTGGGGCTGCAATGTTTATCTGACTGACTTTCACGTTAGAATCTATCCAGAATTTACAATTATCTGTGTACAGAAAAAAAAAAATCTTATTCAAGATGAGCAGCACAACATATTTTCCCTCTCTTGTGTTGCTGTATTATTTTTTCTGATACTTGATGATTGACAGGAGAGCAGAGCTGCAGCCTACTATTTCAGAACAGCTTACCAAGATAGCAGTGGAGTTTTTTTGCAAGACTAGAGGAATAAAAGAAGAAAGAGAACATTTTAGACGCAGAGAATCCAAGGTAACAATTCTGCATTTTCTCCATGCTTTCAAGCTGGAATGTCTTCATTATTTTTAATATAAAGGAAACACTTTTTTATATTTTTGACTGAATTTGTTGAATGAGAATAAGGCTAGCCTCCCCCACACTGCATTTTTATTGAGGGGAAAAAGCTCATAAATAGAAGTTCCAGTAACTCTTTTTTTTAAACACCATTATCTTCTTTATTCCACTTACGTCTTCTAAGATTTTCTATTTGTTATACGATGTGGTGTCACATTGACTCCACCATTGAGAAGTGTTTGATTTAGAGGTAAGAGGTGGAGGTATTTTGGTGAATAAGGTGAGAAGTCTGAGCCTTGAACAGATCTTCTCCGCATTTGGGGGCACTAAGATCCAAGAGGTTTGTTCGTGGCTGTGTTTGCCTTTCACATGGCACATTTTGTATTCCAGGATGACTTTCCTAGATGCTCTTTTCAGAAGGGTGACATCAAAATACATTCTTCACTTCCAAATACTGCGCTGGAAAATTTTACGTTCTTCCAATGCAATGCAACTAGACATCCGGAGCATTCATATGGACAGTAATAAGGCTAATTTTAATCCAAAATATATTCTTGTAGTATGGATTGCAATTGTATAAAACAGAACTGATAACAGCTATTATCTTAAGAGAGTTATAAATGCAATAATGGAGGCCTTCTAAGTGGGGAAGAATCCTCTCTTCTTCCTCCCAAAAGTCAGTACACGAGACACCAAGCAGGGAGATTCATTCAGCTTCTAAGAAGGAAATTGCAGCTCTTACAATGAGCTTCCCTGGCCCATAAGCATGATACTAGTATAGCTCTAAGGCCAAGGAGAGATTGTTAACAACTATGTCTGTTTCGAAGAAACATCCATTATGTTGTTAGTAGCTGCACATGGCTTAACAAAAGTCCTCTTATGAAAAATTCCTGTGGCAAATTTCATACACTTCACAGAAAAAGGAATAAGGTTTATACTGCAGAAAAACTATACCAACATTCCCAAGCATATTCCAAGTACTTTTGGCACTAGGAGTCCATCTCTGAGAAGCTTTTAGAGGTAAACATGAGAAATTAATACATGGATTAATGCCAAGATGTGCTTACCAAATAAAGAGCTTTTGTAAAGGAACTACAGCCCCAACCTGCTCACACAGCAGTTGAGGTTTGATTTCTCACCAAAATTTCAGGTTCCACATCATTATTTCAAAAACCATTGATTTCCATGATGTTATATGAAAGTAAAGTTTCTCAATGACTTAAAGAATGAGATAGAGTAACTAGCAGTTTCATTTTCTTACAAGGCAGATTATATAATTGCAATGAGCTCTGACTTAAATGTGAGCTCCCTATAGAATGAACATCCTTGGAACTGTCCTATTGGTATTGGCAAATCAAATTACTGTTAAGTATCATCACAGCTCCCATTTAAGCTACAAACAACTACGTTAATAAGATATCTTAGCTGCTGGGTGATAAGCTGTTTCCAAAGGGTTTAATAGGAACTAAAATCTGTTGAAAACAAGAACTGGTTCTGGGTACTGAATAGGTGACAAAATTCTTACACTGGTATGTGCCTTTTGCCTTCTGCCATTACAAAGCTGTGTAATTGACTGAGAAACTCAAGCAATCCATAGATACAAAAGACATACCTCATAAAGGTGCAGGCTATAAATAGGGCACATAAAGAATAAAGCATACTAATGCAGTCCACAAGACTGTGGACTGAATTTGCCATCTTGTTTTCCTAGGAGAAGGATAAATGCATGAATATAACTGCTCTCTCATTGTCCTTCCTCAAAGAAAAATTAAACCCTTTCTTCATACCACTCCTTCACTACCAAGAGCTTTACCTCCTCCTGCAGCCCTGAGTGGTGCTGAGGGATGGGGAATGTGGATCATGGCTAGTCCAGTACTTCCAGTACTTGTTAGAAAACCCATAAGCCAAATCATTAGCCTCCACAAAGGAAAATGAGGAGAAAGATGGAGAATGTCCCCATATTGAAAAAAATTGCTTAAGCAGTCATGCAAGAGGTAGGAGACAAAATAGTGAGAGTCGGAAGGTGTGAGTGTACAAGTCCACATGAGGATGTTCTTAACAGCAAGCCTATAAAGCCTTTAGGCACTGCAGTCTTTTAAGTCCACTCTCATGCAGCCTGTACATAGGTACAGGCAATTATCCCCTGGAATATTTTAACAGTAAAGGGAAGTGCTTCTCTGAGCATGGACTAATAGAATGAGCAACAGAGATAACAGTAAATTCTCTTTTAGCTTGGAGAAAAAGGAGTATAAACCACTTAAAAGGAAATGCAGCAAGTTGTGTGGCTCCAACTGGAATACAATTAAAGGTTTGGAAATATCAGCACTTTTAACTTCACCTAATGAAAACTGGCTTAGGTCAACACTGTAGCTTCTAATTACACAGCAGGTTCAGGACAATTCCAAAGGTAACTCTGGTGCCAATGTTTACCAATATATTGGCTTCTCTGAGAATGAAAGGAATCTACAGCTACATGTACCCATGGGGATAATCAATTAAAATAACCACTACAAATCATTCTGCTATTCAAATAGCTGATTTGCTTTTCTTTTTCTGGCACCAGGCACTTTTTTCATCAAGAATTCTTACCGTAACAGAGGGAGGTGGATTACTCTGAAAAGTATTTCCCTGAATTTATAATCATCCACAAACTGAGCAGAGGCTAGTAGTATTTTTGGCCAATAACATTCAGCTGTTCTGCCTTAGAGGTTAATTACCTAGCAGACTATCTGTCAAAATCTGTTTATGTACACGTGCATGCTGCATTTTGCCAAACATAGTATAATAATACGTTATGCAAATTCCAATTATAGGTAAAATAATAACAGAAGCACTGGTTTATTGCAAGTTATTGGGCTATATAGCTTTTCTTTTTTTTAAGTCAATAGGAAAACTTCCATGAACTTAAACAGCAGATGAATAAAATGTTCCCTCAGAGTTGGCCTTGAAGTAAAAATTAGTTTCGTAACTCTGGTTCCAAGACAGTGTATTTCTACCTTTGACTTCAGAAGGACCTCAGACGTACTTGTGATGTACTCAGGCTCTATATTTGGATTCACTAAAAAATACTCCTTCGCCTTTGAGAAACCCATTAGATTCTTAAAGATATTTAGGAACCTAAATCCAATAGAATTTTTTTTAATATATTTATACAGTTTTAATAGCTTAAAATCTGTTCACACTTCTCTTTCTGTATACCTTCCCTATTTTTACTTTCCTCCATGTTTGTAAAGAAGCTTACTGACTAAACATAAACATTTATATTGATAGTATTATTGGAAAAATTGAATTCAAGAATGTATAGAGGTCAAGAAAATTAATGTCAGGCCAAAAGCAGACTCTGTAAGATACCACCATTTTACATGCAACAGCAGGTGACCTATTTCCCTCCCTTCATGCTTGTGTACCCTACTGTAACATGAGCATACTCATTTATGCTGTTAAATTCATGAAATAAATATACACTATGGCTTCAGTTAAGATGTCCACAGCAATGTTCTGGAGCATTATGCTGTGAGTACGTGAATATGAGTGTGTAACTCTAAGTCTGTATGTATTTGCACAGATTTTTATTATTATAACTTTAAAAGAAAAAATATTATTTGAAGTCATACTAAAATCTACACATAGATATCTCAGTAATAAACTACCTACAACACAAATGCCATTCTGTTGACCAATTTTGGACTCAGAGTGTCTTTTTCCTCCCTGATGGCCAGTAGCAAAATATTTGCAATGCTCAGAAAAACTTACATAAGACAAGAGCCAAGAGAAAGCCTTCCATATACATTTTCTATTGTTCCCAACTTTAAATCAGAACCTTTAATGTTACTTTAATGTAGCTTTCATGTGTTAATCATATCATTAATGTTATGACTGACAGATAGAAATTAGTTTAATGGAGAGTTCAGGGTTCTTAAATCAAGCAGGCTTTTGGGTTCTCATGATTAATAGACCAATACCCAAGCCACATACGCGCTAACTGAAAAGCAAGATGGATAATGAGTTCATGCATCCGTTGAATGAATTTTAAAATATATGGTGGACTACATTACAATGATGGCACATTACATGGAATTAATGCACGATAATTTGTCTGTCACAGTCAATGTGAGAAGAAAAAGTGCGAAGACTAAGCAGGGATATTCACAAGTTAGACTGCAGGATATCTAATGAGATATAGAATGAATGGAGGTTAAAAAAAAAAAAAAGGAGAAAGTACCACTGGATTAATTTAGAGACTTTCAGAAAATTCCAAAGGGATGTTTTATGTCATGCAAGAGCCTCAGGACTTGTGCAGGCTTCACCAGGCCTCTAAACAAACAAGTATGCCCAAGTATTTTCTGCTCCCTTCTCATTTCTGAAGAGGAATTGTATTTCAGACAGATGTTCATACCCTGTTCTCATACCTGTGATGAGGACATTTTGATGAAGCTATTTGTAAGGGTTAAGTAAAACACAAGTAATTTAATTATACATTGGCATGTGTAAAGCCAAAGATAGTGAAAGTCAGTACTTAATAAAAATGAAGAACCAAGAGAAGCCATTCAAGATGGTAAAAAAGCTAGAGTGAAATAATGATAAGAATGTGTTGGCTGAATAATCTAAGAATCATAGTGAGTTTTAAGTTTCTTTCATTAGCAAATTATGAGCCCCCAGAGATTAAATTCTAATATCTAATTTTGCAACTGGTATTTTATCACAGCAGTCACATAGGCAAAAATGTTGATTGTTTAATCACACAAGTTTTTTCAAGCTGGTATGTTTCATTCTTATCCCTCCTCTTTCTCAC
Organism: Apaloderma vittatum; assembly: GCF_000703405.1. Taxonomy (NCBI): domain Eukaryota; kingdom Metazoa; phylum Chordata; class Aves; order Trogoniformes; family Trogonidae; genus Apaloderma; species Apaloderma vittatum. Next base: position 139 of record NW_009729990.1, on the reverse strand, counting down.
CTCAAACAAAGAAAAAAATACAGGAAATAAAGATTTGGGTGGAATTTGTCTAAATTTTATAAGCAAATAGCAATAGATAAAACACACACTGCATATTATATTAATTACATTATATTAATTATATTATATTAATTATATT
>NW_009729989.1:60818-61035 GCF_000703405.1 Apaloderma vittatum | reverse complement strand
CTGCTCTTGTGAGAGCCCACCTCGAATACTGTGCCTACTTCTGGTGTCCCCCCCCTAAGAGGGACATGAATCTGTTGGAGCGTGTTCAGAGGAGGGCCACAAGGATGATCCAAGGGCTGAAGCACTCTCTGCTGTGAGGACAGGCTGAGGGAGCTGGGATTGTTCAGTCTTGAAAAGAGAAGACTTTGGGGGGACCTAATAGCTGCCTTCCAATAGC
>NW_009729989.1:47213-60699 GCF_000703405.1 Apaloderma vittatum | reverse complement strand
TGTGCTGAACTGTGCTTCCACGACTGGTGAGCTCAGTCGGTTGGAGCGTGGTGCTGGTAACACCAAGGTCGTGGGTTCCATCCCCGCTCAGTCCCCACGTGTTGCCTGATCTAGTTGAGAGGCGTCCCTGCCCGTGACAGGGAGATTGGAATAGATGATCTCTAAGGTCCCTTCCAGCCTAGGTCATTCTATGATTCTATGATTCTACACACATTTTTGGTATAATACAAAGCCAAACTTGAAGTAATCAAAATGCTGTTATAAAAATTAATTTACTTAGCTGTATGAGTGTTTACTAACCAAAGTGTAGAAAATAATTTTACATTATTGAAAGAACATATTTCTTGGCTCCAAAACATGTTGTTTTGGAATTTTATTGCTAAAGAAATAATAAAAAGAACAAATGTGTATTTAAAAATATATTTTTATAATTCTTAAATTTAAGTTCTTAAATCTCCTGGGGAACTACTGTCCCAGTTTTTAAAGACCCTATTTCCACATCATACACAACTCTATAAATATCAGAAAACTCTGACCAAAATAGGCAATAAAGATCTTTATCCTGAATGCAGTCCCAGTGACTTAAAATGAACTGCTGGTGATTTTGTTTTACAGGATACTTAAAGGATTGGTTCCTCTGTCGAGATTGCCATAAGGCAATCTCAAACTGAGAATATTTAGTGTCTTTTGTTCAACTAACTATGATTTTCTGACCAATATTCCAGTTCAACTTTTACATTCAGTAACAGATTTTATCTATGATGAATCCTTTTTTCTTTTTTTAAAAGATATGATTTTAATCAGGTAACAACAGTTTTTAGAACTATTTAAAAATTATGAGAGCTTCCCCACATTGTCAAACTTTGTATAAAACAGCAGTGAAACAAAGAAAAAATGTAAAACAGTTCATATCCTTATTTGAAGTTTGTCATGGCTAGTGATGATTATAAGTAAGATTTTCTATATATATGATCCAGTTTACAGGGAGTGATAACCTTTCATTTGTAAACTGTAAAGGAACACAGTAGGTAAAAACAGGAAACAGAGAAGACAGTAGCACAGTAAAATGATAGTGGAATTCAGAGGAATGTGACTGTATAAGAGCTGTCTTAAAATCTTAAAAACTTACAGTCACTAACCAAAACATGGGTCAAAGCTAACAGCTATTATATTGATGAGGAGTGAGGGAGATGGTTGAGATCTCATGGTACAGGAAATGCTGATGAATGGCAAGTACGTAGGTACAAATTCCTTTCTGGGCAGAAATTTATCCAAGGAGCACCTGTGTCAATATACTGTGGTCTGCAGTAATGATTTAATAATTTAAAAGAGAAAGTGATGGCTACAGAATTATGAGTAGAACTTCCTACTCAATGTATTATAACAGTTTGCCATTCAAAGCTTTGCTTATGAAAGTTAATGGTGCAGAAATTTAAGATATTTAGCTTGATGATATACAGAATTTTTCTAATTAAAAAATTCTATTCTGCCAATGGACATTTGTACTGTCAAGAAATCCATCAATTACTATAAACACAACAGGTAGCAACTACTGTGAATAAGATGGCCAGCACTTTCCATACGAAGATTTTTTATCAGTTACATTCATTTTTTTACAAAACATAACTAAATATTCACTTACTCTCTTAAAGATAGAGAAGACTAGGGACAGGAAAAGCATGCTATAGAAGGTATTCAGTAAGGACAGGAAAGAAAACTGAGCTTAGTGGGAAGTGGCAAATGTGAGAGAGAGAATCTGCAGGCAATGAAATAAAATGAGCACATGGTGACTACAGAGAGCCAGAAAAATGTTACTGTCCTTATTAGTCAAGTAGATGCTTTCAGTTAGTAAAGAAACCACAAACGGGATCAGCGGTCTAATCAATAGCAGGAGAGAGATTAGAAACCAGATGCAGGACTGAGATATGACTTATACAAAGGCTGAGAAAAAGATTGGTCAGAGTGATGAATAGGAAAGTGATCAGCTCTGGCTCTGCTAAGCACTTGGGCAAAACAGCTCCTCCTGAGCTCATGTACAGCTCCCCAGATTACTGGATAGTTTACATTAATCTCTCATTTCTTAGATTTTCATTTATAAAAAGGAGATAGTAATAACTACTCACTTCACGAGGACATTGTAAAAATAAATGTATTGATGAAGCACTTGGATGCTATAATGATGAGCACCATAAAAAGCTTTTGAGGAAATTAATTTTGTCTTCAGAGTAGGTTTTGAGTAGTCTGAATTAATGAGGGTGAGGGACTGTACACTGAAAAATAGAAAATAGAACACTGTTCAGTAAGTGAGTAGCAATTTTTCTGTGACCTCAGAGTCTAGGGGGTCCAATGTAATAAAAAAAAGAAAAAAAAAAGATTTTGTGACAAATCTATATTGTAGGACTCTTACATGAAAGACAAATTTCAGGCTACATGGACAATGGCTACATCCGGTAGCTTGGATATTTGACCTCACAACTCTAATAAAATTCAGTCTAATATTTAATGTGTAGTTAGACTCACAATACATAAGTTTCTGACTTAATGTGTTGTCTTTTAATTAGTGTGGTGTATGGAGTGGATAAGTGGGTGGCCTCAGGATTTACATATTTATAGATTCCTGAGGGCATTTTTACATATTTCCATGCTTGATAAGATAGAGATCTGAAACCTAATTAAAGGATTTTTCTGTTGGTTTTTTTTTTATTTATTTGTTTAGTTCTCTCTGTGTGTTTGTATATGGAGACAGGCTACAATATGTTTTATAGTGAGGATTTGTTCCTTTTTTATATACATGTACGATGTCTAACAAAATAAGATTCTGATATCCAACTTTTAAAACCAGTACAGAAGAAATTATGAACTTCTGGGTTCTGGTATGGGGATGTAACACACCTATCCAGTCTCACTGAATCTAAGACTATCATGCTTGGGAACTTGAGATTATTGCATGGTGGTCATTAGAAAATACTTTGGAAGTTATCAATGTCACTGGTAAGAAATTATTTTTGGAGTTTGTTTTGATTTTATCCTCAAAATAAATACAAGAAATACTATACAAAGTAACAGTGATATTACCATGATCACGACTTTGAGTGCAAAACCTTACAGATAAAATGTATAATTATTACAGGTGAGAATCTATGCTGACAATATTTCCCATCTTTGTAGCATTAGATAATTTAATTCTATCATTGTGCTTTGAGCTAGTGAAAATATCAATAAGAACAAAGGACAAATTGGAATAGAACTGCACGTTGTTCTGTACCTACATCAGCGAAGTACTAAACTTTATTAATGGAACACAGGTATGTTGTGGGAGCTTCAGCTTTTATTGACTAACATGTCTTAAGAGTGGATTTATTTTTACTATTCTTGTCTTCTCCCATCCCTAAACCAAATGCATATCTTTCTTTTTCTGGCATCTCATGCTTCATATAGAATTACCTTACAGAAAACCAAAGAAAGGCAATAATTGAATTTTGAGTCATATATAGATTAACTTTAAGTCTATTCCATCATCTTTTCTTACTAATATTCATTAAACTAGCTAAAAAGCTTATCTGTATTTCTTTCAATTTCCTTCGTCAGCCTAACTCAGTTTGATTTCTGCTAATTTTCAATAAATTCGTTTCATAGCTGTCCAGGTGTTGTTTTCTTTGATGATCAATCTCTCTGATTTGTTTTAGACTTTTCTTAAAATTGATACCTCCTTTGCAGTGCTATTAACTCAACTAGAACTCAACTCTTTCCTAAAAGTTTTCTCTTGAGTTACAGAAGTATTATTGAATGTGACTACACTGCTTTTATTTTTAGCGCTGTTCCTGACTAGGCCAGCTTCGATGCCCTGTCCCCTTCTCGCTTCTTGCCTCCCAGCTTTGTACTGTTCACTCCTTTGTGATATCACAATTACCTGTGTACCTTCCTTTATGAAGAGAAGAATAACCTGTCAGACAAGTTTATTTCTCAGTCAGATCAGAAGCCTGATCTGCTTCTCAGGAAAGGCATAATACAGCTGTGTCAGGATAACGGAGTGAGGGCAGGAACGACATAGCAGCACTACAAATGCCATGCAATAAATTTCAAGTAAAACTGCACTTTTAATTCCAAAGAAAGCAGGGTACTGCTCACCACAGTCTGCAACACCTGGAAAGCTGCAGGTAGAGAAATGACATGATAATTGCTAAAAGTCAATCTGAATTAGAATTTACAGAGGAAATTTAGAAAGTGTCTGGTCTTGGCACATAATTCTCCTTCAGCTTTTTACTCCTATTTAGTAATGCTACTCTTAATTATTGTCATCTATATTTAAATGGCAAGACTAATGGGTCATTAGTATGATAGATTAGGTTGTGGTAAGTAGGTTATAGGCCGGTTAAACATCAGCCTTCTAGTCCTACATAGAAATGCACAATGCTAAAATGAGGAAGTCAGTAGATGTACTACATGTCTTTAAATGATTGCTGTAATTACATTTCAAACATGTCTCCTCACATGACTGACTTCTATTAATGCTTCCACTGAACACAAAACATAAAATGTATTGTTTAAAGTATATTTTCGGAGCTAAAGACTGAGCAGAATTTAAACCTCAGAATACTTTTTTGGCATCAAAATTTATGTAGCAATAAATGAATTTGACAAGATTAATAAATCTCATTTCCATTTGAACACTTTTAAATGATCATAACTTTTATTGGTGTTTGATGGATTCAAGGATCAATAAGGTTGAAGTTATGCTGATGCTTAATTCAAATGGAATGAGATAATAAATGTTGTTCAGTGGAGTACATCTAGCATTGATATCCTTTTCTAAAGCTAGTAACCTACAATAATGAGAATAAAATTTTCACTGTATTGATGTATAATACCTAATTGGGGATCTGACACCAGCTTTTCAAGATGTCTCATTTTGCCTACCATGCAAAAGAGTAAACACTTCTGGGTTGCTGCTTTAAAGCATCCTGAGTTTGGACTCAGTTTTCTCAAAATGCCCCTCTCAGGCTGAGGTAATGCGTGATTTCACCACAGAAAAGTCAAAAGGAAGAGGTGAAGGAATGAGTTATTTATTTGTAAGGACACACACAGAGATTCTTTCAGGAGCTAAACAAAAGTCGCAGAATCACAGAACAGTTGGAGTTGGAGTTGGAAGGGACATCTAGAGACCATCTAGTTCAATCCCCCTGCTAAAGCAGGGTCACCTAGAGCACATCACACAAGAATACATCCAGGCGGGTTTTGAAAGTCTCCAAAGACAGAGACTCCACAACCTCTCTGGGCAGCCTGTTCCGGTGCTCTGTCACCCTCACAATAAAGAAGTTCTTCCTCATATCTAAATGAAACCTCCTGTGTTCCAGCTCACGCCAGTTGCCTTTTGTCCTGTCATTGGGCACTGCTGAGAAGAGTCCAGCTCCATACTCCCTGCATCTATCCTTTAGATATTTATGGATTTTTATAAGGTCTCCTCTCAGTCTTCTCTTCTACAGGCTGAACAGCCCCAGTTCTCTCAACCTCTCCTCATAAGAGAGATGCTCTAGTCCCCAGCAACCTTTGTTGCCCTCTGCTGGACTCTCTCGAGCAGTTTCCTGTCTCACTCGAACTGGGGAAGAGAAGTTTAAGATTTTTTCCTTACAGAATATTTTGAAATACAGGTCTGGTGTTTCTCAGTGTCACTGTACAGAAAGATGTAGTTGAGATTCTTCAGACTGGGATTCTTCAGACTTAATCTCTCACTTAGAGGCATTTGTCCGCAGTATTTTATAACTGAAAGATCAGGATGAAGACTGAGAATTAAGGAAGTTTGGATACAGACTAGATGAAAATTTGAGTAGCCTTGTTTAATACTTTTAAGCATGAACATTCTTCATCATTTTTTCATGTAGTTAACATCAGAAAATTACATTTTTGTCATACAACTATGTTATGTTTGATTCATATATTAAAGATGCAGTGTATTCATATCCCCTAGTACACTGATGACTCTTGGTTCAAAATACTCAGAGTTTGTCTGTATTAGTAAAATTCGAAGTATCAAGAAATACACTCTGCACTGGACTTAAGAACACTATTGCAGTGTTTAAAGTGTCCATGGGATTCCTTGGTGGGACCACAGCCTTTACCAAGACCATTCTTGTCACATTTTGGGTGTCACCAGGAGTGACTAGAGGTTGTTCCCAAAAGACAATTCAGAAGTCCTCTGTGCTTTGGCAGAGAAGAGGGTTAAAATGTATGGATGTGGACCTTTCCATATCATTTGCTCTCAGTGCTACGGAATGTTTAAATTACATCATAAACACGGTACTGACGAGATAGCAATTAAAGGCAGAAGAGAGAAGATAAATGAGAACTTCTCTTGAAAATGAGAAAGCATTTGTTTTTGTAGACAGAAAAGATTTGGGGTTCCTCTACTCTTTAAAGTGATCTAACACAGGGGCAAGGCAATTGATCTTTTAATGCTTATGTAGCAATGGAAAAATAGAACCTTACTGCAATTCTCAGCTTCAGAAGTACAACTGGAGGGACAGAAATACACACAGCAAGTCTTGCAGGGCTCTTAACTCGTCTTATGTTATCACAGACAAGCCACCATAGATAGGGTTAGGAGATCATTTCTGAAGACATGCTGCACCCTCTGTGTGGGAAGGGAGTTCCAGGAGACGAGGTGTCGGGTTTTTTTTCCTGAAGCTTTCAGTCTATACCACTCCTGAATACAGTTGAATTCCCTTAAGGTTTACTGTCTGGCAATACTTATTAAAGATCTGTTGGGAAATTTGAACAATGGATACATATTAATTTATTTTGTCATTCTTGTCAGAACGAGTGGCTGCTCTCTTCACACCTTTAGGCAACCTCTCATCTGCTGATTTTTTTTATTTCTCCAAACTTGCTTTTTGGACTTCGATGAAAGATTCATGTATGCAAAGCAACGCTGAAGACAGATTTTCATTGAAGGTTCACCATAGGCACAATGATGAACCCAGTTCCATCTTTCCAACAGACAAACTTCTCTGACAACTGCTGGATAAAAGGAGTTCTAATCAGTCTTGCTGTTTTTAAGGCATGAAGTTTATTATTCTAAGCTATTTATTCACTTTAAGAAAGAAAGGATCAAGAAATGAGTGGCAGAAAGCTTAATTAAACCTATTATGTGTCTGTCATGATGACACTGTGGTAACAAATCCACACAGCGTCTTTCAACTCCTACTTCAGAAATCTTCATGTTTAACAGCAACAAAGAGTTTAAGCATGTGCTTAATTTTAAGCACGTACATCATCTGTGCAAAACTGCTAAAAGATTATGTAAATATTTGAAGATGAAATGCTTTTTTAGACTAAGGCCAAAGTGCTTAGCAATCTGCACCATTGAACTTGGTTGTATAAGCTGAATGTTTCTGTAAGCAACAGAGTAAGTATTGCTACAGCAAAACTAAGATATCTTGGTTTTCCAAAGTTGAAATTAAAAAAAACGTTCTAACTTGACTCAAAGGTTTGTTTTTTCACCTATTTTATATGAATAGAATACATACCTTTCGGTTAAAATTAATTCTATTTCTCTTAATGAAAGAAAGGTCTAGATTTGCAGAATTTTCAAGTAGATACGTGCATGTGGTTTGAACATTTACGTGGGAAACTCTGTCCCAGGAGTTTGAAAGAAGTCCTACAGTCCATAGAAGACTTTAGCTGTGAAATCTCATTTTATAATATCTTTTCTTGGGAAATTGTTTAACCTTGCACAATTAAATAATGGAAGAAATAGGAAGAAGTCTCAACATCTTAGTTAGAAGTCAGATTCCTTCCTTCAGTAAGATAACATGAATTCTCCAGTCTTCATTTAGCTGAAACTTTGTGGACTGTGATGCAAAATCATATTCATTTCAGATTTACTGAATTATATTTTTAATCAATAAACTATTTATGAATAAAATACCACTCCTATATAAAATGAACTTGTCCTGGTAAGTACGTCAGCATTATAAGTGTCTCTTCAGCATGTGTTTCCTAAAACAAGCAATTTGAAATTAGAGAGGAAAAAAATCCAAAAGGATCACTATTGTAGTAGCTATTAATAATCAACATAGTAACATTGTTAATAACCATTACTGCAATGGTTTCAGAGCAAAGTAATGGCCAAAATAGACATAAAACAGGAAGATCAGGGAAATTTTTAAAAATGCATGATTAGTTGTATTCTGATTTATTTTCCCATTTCAGATTGTTCTCATCTTTCTTTTATAGTATTTAATACTGTTTAGCTTTTTATTGTTTAGATGATAATGTTGATATTTTAAAGTGAACAACCATTTTGTTATGTTACATATTCTGGAATTAACAGGAGATATCAAGATTTTTCTCATATCTAAAGGGTTATAATTAAATCAACGCCTTACAAATAAACCCAGCAATATGTTCAGAAAGCATGATGGCAAGAAAGAAAACACGGATCTTTAAGTTTATTTCTCAGGAAATGGATTTGTTAATAGGCTGTCAGGAGTGTGCTGCAATGGAATGAGTAGTCTACAGGCTGTCTCCCCAGAAAACTATTGATTTATATGTCTGCACCATGGCTGACTTCTTATTCTGTACACCACTGGAGAGTCATCGTAGCTCATCAATCGGAAAAAAGACATTCAAATTGTTTCTAATCAATACCCTTCTCTGTAGATTAAATGAGAAAACAAATGTAATTTAAAAAAAGAAAAAAAGAAAACTATATATAAAAGCCAGCAACAACCAGATTAATAAAATTACAGTGACAAGTTCCATAAATTACAGTTAAGAATTTATTTTCTCCTACCACTTCTCTCCATATTTTTAGCCCAGACTGTAAATATCACAGACATGATAGGCTTGTGAAAGGTTGAATATTCCACAGATAGAGAAAACCAGTTTTCTTTTGTCAACTAATAGAACACAGAGATTGCACACGTGGCAAAGAGAAGCACAAAATACAGCCACTGCTTTAACCAAAGTTGTAGCACACTTTTCTAAAAAGAGGCTGTCAAACCCAGCACAAAAATAGGCATCTGTTGTGCAGTAAAGTAGGTAGATTTAGTCAGTTTGGATTATCTGTATTTTATACAGTTTCACATCATGTTCAAGTCACTTATTCTTTTTTTAGCTAATGTAAAGATGACAAAAGTAGCCAACATTGTGTAGTTAATACTAAAGTTTAATTTTCAAATACTCTCTTTAGGCTATATGAATTTCAAAGAGAAATGAAAGTAGTTAAGACACCAAACTAAAACCATATAGCAAAGCTTGTGTGCTTAGGGCATAAGATACATCATAAAACTTTTACATGTTGTTATTAAGTCTCCTATCCTCAAAACATTTTTGATGCTATGCACTTTTTTAATACTACTAGGCGTTCAACAAAGTTGGTGTTCTTCTTGTAGTAACTACATATTTGCTATGGCAGCTTTATTAGACGGGTGCTCTTGCCTACATACATATACAATTATTCTTAATGCAGTAAAAACTTAAGTTAGAGTATCTTTCCCATTTCTATTTCCATTGACTGCAGAATCTTTAAAGATATGCTTAGGATTTAAATAACTCTTCCATAGAGCTGGCCACATCCAGAACTACCAAGTTTATTAACATTAAGGTGGGCTAAAAGAATTCAATAATTACTCCTTTTATGTTCTTACATTTTAATCAACTGATTAGAACCTTAAGAAAACAATATACTTTCTATACGAACTGCTCCTTGTGATTGCGAAATATAAATGACATTTGAAGCTGCAGCAAACTGATAACTTTTTATCTTTTAAGCAACTTGTTATGAGCAAATTTCTAAAATATTTGAACATGATTTGGTTATCAAGAATTCTGATTTGCTTGACATTTTATCACTATTATCATTGGACTATTTTCCCCTCATGTTTTCTGCATAAAATTCTATTGAAAACAAAAGAAATTCCTGGAAAATATTTGTTTTTATTGAAAATTATATTTCTCATCGATTTCTATTATAGCATGGAGTTTTTTTCCACCTCTTGGTTTTTTCCTTTTGCTTACTTTCTTAAAATATCTTGAAACAGCATGACTTTGGGCATGAAAGATCGTAGGAAATGCAAAGAACATAAAGGGAGAACTTTTTGTCTGTTTAAGTCTTCATAAATATTTGCTATGATAGTTTAAAATTTTGAGTAAAATTTTCACTACACGTAACTGGTCTTTCTCTTTGCTCCATACAAATAATCAGTGATAAAGTAGATTATTTAAAATAACTCTAAACATGTACAAAACAATGTTCATTTTATATCGCTTTCTCTTTCAAATCCAGAGACATAAATATTTCAAAATCTTATTTTAATCATGCAGATATATGCAAATTATATAATACGTAAACATTTATATTTGTAATGCATCACTAATGCTGAACTACATGATAGTAACCATAGCACCTGGGATTTTGGCCATGCAGCTGTGAGAAAATTAAAAGCCAATGTAACAAACATGCTCTCTTATTTTCAATTTTTGTGATATTTTGCATAGGCACATTACAGAAGGTGCTTTTTCCTGTAAGAAAGTGTCAAAGACCTTGTTTAGTGATCTCTGCTGTTTCTTTTTGATCTGTATGCCATTTCTCTCTTTAATTAGAACAACGCTTCAAGCTGTCAAGATGTAGCTATTTTCCACAACATTACAAACCATGCATTCAAGCAACTCTATAAACTTAAGTTTTAATTTTTTTTCTGTGAAAGTAGTATATTTCTAAGCTTCTGAAATTCATGACTTTCAGTGAAAAAAAATAAACCCAATGCCATTATGTGCAGCTCCATATCTCATAATCAGACATGCCTTGGTTTATCCTTGTGATTATAAATTACTCTTCAAGACGTTAGAGCCCAGTAAAATTACAGGACACCAACTGCTTTAATTGCTTTAAGGTTAGGACTTTCTCTTAGAAAATCTTTTCCAGAGCTTTACTTTCTGTCTTAATGAAAATAACTGCAGACACTCAAGCCTGCTATTTACAAGCAATACTTTAAAATGTCCTACTCCAACTATACCGAAATTTTATCTTATTGTATTTCATCACAACCATGGTATTTTTAAAACTTCTATGTTTATCTCAGGGTAATGAAAGCTAATCTCTGTCTAGTCCATATCTACCTACATAATGCTTTCGAGCTCGGTGCTAATTACTGAATTAAAGTAGTCAAATCTAAAGACCCTTTAATTGCATACTACCTCACTCAAGGTTGTTTTCAGGTCACCAATGAGTTTAAATGTGAGCAAAAAGAGCTTTAAATAAATGAGATATTACATATAACTTGGTTAAAATATCTTAATATGGAAAATTTCCTACTTAATATCAGTAAGATTGCAATTACATTACAGAAGTTTTTCTACATTTGAAGGAAAATGTATCCAAAATATTATGTTTCAAACCATAAAACCATTCTTCATACTGTAAGGTAAATATTGTCCTTTTAAACATCTGAAATGCATTTTTCAGTTTCCTAAAGGAAATAAAGACTATTAGCACTTTGGGAATCAGTGTAAACTTTATAGCACCCAAGATATCAGGATGAAATGATTTCATTCTTTGCTTCAGGAAATAATATCTGAACATTCCGGTCAAATTCAAGATAGTGTCTTTTTTTTAAATTTACTTTGGATTTGACTTACTAAAATACTTCTGTGATATAAGCTTCTGGTAGGTTGCTATGAGGTTGTAATATGTTCACACCAATTGATACTATGAGTTGCTGCATGATGCAAATATTGCTTTAGCCATTTAAAATCAGGGATTTGAAGAGTGTTACATTAAGAGTTGAAGAAAGACTGTCATGTTACAAGGAAGTTGAACTAGAAATACACGTTGAACTTGAAATTGTTCTTGTGAGGGGGATGCTCATGAACTTCTAAAAGAACTTCAACCAGTTATGACTCTCTACCCTTTTTAAAAGATTTCTATGTGCTTATAACAGCTTCTACTCTCTTGCAAGTTCAGCAGCATGGTTTGCTACACATCAGCATTTTCAGCTAGCATTCCTCCATTAACCTTGCCTGAGAAACTTTCATTACAATTTCCAAGTACATATTTTAATGAACAGAAATCACATTCAAGCCCTTGTAGTATAATAACTTTGATAGCTGAAAATGTAGATATTTAAGCTAACAGTAAGCTCACAATCCAGTGAAAATAAACTCACCAAACCCAACCTATTCTTTCATATTCTTTTTTCTTTCTTACAATCTTATCTATATTTTATTAGAGAAGATAATATTATAATTAGAAATACATGGGGTCTCTAGCTCTCATTTTATCTGCATTTTATTTTCAGTTGGAGGTCAAATGACCACGTAGCAGTCATGCTCCTTAAATGTGAAGAGAAATCTGAGCTTCAGAGACGTAAAACTACTTATATTTACCCATCATCAGGTTCTCTAACTAAGTGATTTGCTTGTCTAAAACATAAATATACCAGAATTTTCTCAGAGCTACTTTTAATACTGAGGTTCAATAACACTGTGATAAGACCACTGTTGAGATGTTTGGAGTTTTAATCATAATGCACTGGCATGAGGAAATTTTGAAAAATGCCAGTGTTCCTTCCAGCTCAAAAGTAGATGGATAGTTGAGTGATCTTGCTAATGAATAAGTAAGACTAAAGCTAATGGATTTGGGAGGTCTTACTACTAGGGAGGCGTGGATTAAGGGAGGATTTCAGATGCCACACTCTCTCTGTTGAGTTCTCTACATCACCAAATGTGCCAGTAGACATGCAGGTAGACAACTTGTCCTTCACCCCACCATTTTCCAGCTGTGGCTATAGGAAGATCTGCCTCACATTTAATGGTAATGTTCTATTTTCAGCAGCATCTATGAAATCAGGATGGAGCTCTTTTTGTATCCCCCATGATAGGATCTACCTAGATAAAACACTAAAATGGAGTTGGTTGCCTTCCTGTACGGTGCTGAAGGGAAGTCAGGGTTGGAGGTGGAATGCCTGAAATTCTGGGGCTGCATTTCCTAATAGTATCTTTGAAGAAGAGCATGTTATACGTAGACCATAGCATTTACAAGGGATTGTGAATTTTGTTGATAATTCTGAAAAGTAGATTGTAGCAAATAATTAAAAAAGCTATATTTCCAACTACGAAAAACAAATAAATCTCAGTCTCATAATGTATGAATGTATGTATGATATGTATGTAAAAACATGAAGATACACCATGTATATACATATACATATATACATACATATACACATAAAAAAATACGTTCACACATATGTAGTTATAGTGCAGAGTATCCTACAGATATATAGGTGGTTTATCCCACTCTATTCCTAAGTTTGTAGTTCTTCCACTCCTGCTCAGAGAGCATGGCAAAGTAGCATATGTTTCAGGAAACTAGCAATGAATGAAAAATATGTATTCAAGTATGTCATTAAAGGCTAACATTTAGGGTCATGGACCAGCATTATTTTCCCTGACAGTTGGCTCTATTTTTTTTTCCACCGAATAGCAC
>NW_009729989.1:37671-47182 GCF_000703405.1 Apaloderma vittatum | reverse complement strand
TTTCCCACTAAGCATTTTATTTCTAATTTTGGGATCCTAGCCCAATAAAGTCAGTGAACAGTGTAACTTCTTTAATATTTTCGAATTACAATTTAGAGCCTTATCAAGCAAAGTAAAGGTCTGATCTATCCACATTTTAAAAAATGTTACTCACATGCAAACTGAAGAACAGCCTCTCTGCTTAAAATACTGCCAAACATGTTGGTCGTTAAACACTGATACTGTCCAGAATCCTTCATTTCACTGGGGTTGTTGATGATCAAGCTCCCTTCTATTAAACTGAAGCGATAATCACTTTCAATGTCGATTTCAGTTCCATTTCGAAGCCATCTTAGGGAAAAAGAAAGAGATTCCTTGAGGATTTTATGGCCAAAGGAAAGCATCAAGCTTAGCATACAGAAGCTGACAGCCCCCATTGTTACAAGGAGGACAGCTGCTCAAAACCTGTGCAGTAACCCATTACTTTGACAAAGCTTTGGATGGACACATTCCACAACACATACTTCACAAAAGCCAAGTTTTGCTGAAAAAACAGAAGTAAAAATACTTGGACCTCTGAAGAGAAAGCATATTCTTTGTTTTGCCTATGCTGAATCAAATTAATAACTTTTTTTTTTTAATTTTTCCTTTTTGCTCCAATAAACCCCTACAGTACACAAAGTCTTCACGCTCAGACTTGAAGCTTGTATAGCAGATGCATCCTTTATGTCAAAAATCGGACTTCTATCATGATGATGATAATCAAAGTTTTCATTCATGTCCTGTCATTAAAACCTTACACTCAGATGAGCTTAGACTTAGCAAAATTGAGCCTGTGCTGAATGAGAACAAGAATCCTTTCTTTTCTATTTATTCAGCTTTTGTTATGCTGAGCCCAGGAAACAAAGAAACCTGATTTAAATAAAGAAAACAGAAGAGCAAGACCTCTGAAGAGTAGGGAGGTAGATTTATTTCCATAGGCTGTTGTGAAACAAAGGATGTTGGCAATGGACAAAGGCAAAAAAATGTCAGCTAGATACACAAAATTCAGAGAAGATACACAAAATTCAGAGAAGATACACAAAATTCAGAGAAGACTGGTATGGGGAAGACTGGAATCAGCTGGCAGCTACTAGGTAGATACAAACTAAGATCAAATAAGTAGTCAGGAGAGGGAGTGCGAAGTTAGGGAGGTGTTTAGGAGTGAAATGAGAAGCTCAAATGGTAAAGACAGGGATGGCAGTGAAGATAAGGTGGAAAAAGCCAGGCTGTAGGAAACACTAGAAAGTATTGCACTTGAGCCAAAGCACTGAATAACTCCCGAATGAACACATATTTTTCTGAGGTTTCAGAAGTAATCTCAAAGTCTCACAATATTTCTGCTGTGTGGATGAGTTTGGGGATTGTTTTCTTTGTGTGTTTTGTGGAGTTTTTTTCTTCCCTGGATATTTTCTGCCAAAACCCCTTACTCCTGTTATTCACCTCCAAAGACTGAAACAACAAACCCTGCTACAGTCCACTGGCTGCAGGAGAAAAGATTTTATGTGTTAGATTAATAGATGCCAGCACTCTGTAATAAACTCTGAGGGAGTGTGCAATATCTCAGCTAAGGAATAATAACCCACGTAAGAAGACTTTTTAGATTTGTTTTTGTGTCAAACTCTATAGAACATGATTACTAAAAGAATGTAAAGAAGATATAAACAGTGTAAACAGGTATGGCACGGCTATCGTGATGTACAGATATTTCCTTCATTGCTGTTTCACAGTCATTCTGCAGTTTCAAAGTTGCCTCAATAAACTGTCAAGCTCTTCTAAGCTTTACCAGAGTTCAGTCAAGCCTGGAAGAACTTGGCAACATCTAGACTCTGGAGGCAACTTTAATGAAGCAAAATGATTATTAGTTTATCTTGTTAACATCCATGGTGAATGAAGTACAGAAAGTAGAATTCAAATGAAATAGCTCTGAATTTTTCTTAACCCAAAGGTCAGAATTACCAGAATTAAGGTGAACTGTGAAACTATTATTCACCTCTTTTATAGACTTTTGATTGCAGAGGACCCTTGCTTTATTTAATGTAAGAAATTGAATACTGTTGACAATGTCACTCTATTGCAAGGGGTATTAGGGAAATGCCTGTAGGATTCACCACATTTTTCAAGAGATTCGTACATAACAGAGCTAAAAAGAAATTTTCATCTTGAACAATTTATCAATGATTTAAGATTCTGAATTAAATCATAATGAAAGTTAACTTCTATAAATATTTATATGGAAAAAGTCAAAATTACATGTTCTGGTATTTCCAGATTGGAACTGACATAAAATTCAGTTTAATTATTTTTTTTCACTTAATTTAATTTTCAGTTAAATTTAACAAAATTATGTGTCTCTGTAATCTGCCCCAAAACTCTGGATATTGATGGCTGCCTGCCTGTATATCTTGCAGTCCATATTGAGTGATTATATTCCTCTCATAAATCCAAGCACATTAGCGGAAAAGTAACACTGAATTGTGGGATGCATTGTCTTCTAGGTATTATTTAGGGATGGAGCTTGAACATGGGAAAAAAATATTGGCAAGGTAGAAGAAAATTTGAAATAAAAATTTGTTATAAGCATTCTCCATTTTGTTAAAATGAAGTAAAATCCTGGCAAAAAAAGATAATTTTTAAACATGTTATGACCACTGTGTCACAAGTTATACAGGCAAAAGAAATTAATTAAAATTGCAGAGGCAACCTGATTTTGGGGATTTTGAGTGCTTTCTATGGTTTTTTTTAATGTATCTTTAAAAAAATAATAATATAAAAGCCTTACTCTACTTTGGTTTAGGTGAAAATAATTCTTAGTGGCATGGGCCTAACAGCCTATGTAAATAAAAATCACCTTTGTCCAGTGTTTGTAGATAACAGTACAAGGTGTTTGGTGATATGGAAATGTCCCTTCTCCTCACTATTTCATAAGGCAAAGGTTGGGCAGTGACATACAAGAAAATTTTCCTTATCTACAGCCTTTTCTGAAGCTAAATTCCCGCTGCCCCTGCCCTGGATATCACTCTGTTCCACATAAAGTAATTTATATCTCTTTTCACTTCCCCTAGATTACAACGTGTATTGCATGTGCTGTACAGGCAAGTGGTAGCAGTAGAAGGAGAAGTTAAACTGTGCTGTTAAAACTAGGCCTTTCATGTAAAAGCTTCCCTTGCATGAACAGCCAACGGGAAAGTTTGTTTATAAGGCTGCTGATGCCAATTAATCTCTGAAGGTACCTCCAAAGAACATTTTGTCCAATCTTTCATGGGAAAGGGAGCCCAGATGAGATCTGACATCTTATTCCATTGCATCTTGAAAACCTACAGCAATGGGGTCTCTGCCATGTCTCTGAGGAGACTGTTTCAATGTATCGTTTTTCTCGTAGTAAAAAATTTTTTTCTTATATTGAAATGAAATCTCCTCATGTGAAACTTCTCTTGTATCTGTTTCCCCTCGCCTTAACCATGTGTTCCTTGTGAAGAGACAACATGTATCCTCTTTGTAGCCACCCTTTAAGATATGCCGAAAGTCTGTATTTGTTGATTGCATTCCGATGGGAAATGCAAAAAGGACTAGTTGACCCAGGAAAGAAAGGAGACTACAAAGGTTCTCCAAAGAAAATATTGAGAAGAACAAAATCTTTGTCTGGGAGGGCTAAATATAAATTTCCTCTCTTTTGGTGGGAATTTTCCCATGGTCATATACTAAGTTTAATGGACTGATAGCGCTTTAATAGCTTCTGGAACTTATATTTCTATTTTTTTAAACAGCAAAGCAACAAATATGCAATAGAATATAAGGAATGTCAGTAAGGAAGAATGCAATATAAATTTCATCCCAGTTGGTGAAGAGTTCATGCAACTCCAGTGTGAAGAATTTCTGGCCACTAATTCCTAATCCCATGTTACATATTTTAGTCATGCTTGTGCTTTTTGAGGAGTTTGTATAATGCATCAGATCCATTTAATGACTTGCACCTGTTGCAAAGAGGCAGATTCAGTGCTGTTGTGATGGATGTATCTAAAGATGGTACTGCCTCTGAGTTTCTTCCAGCCATGGAAATGCAAATTTTGTGATTCAAATAAGCTTAAGACAAATCCATCCAGAATACTAAAGACTCTATGTGTGAAGTAAGTGTAATAGGTAAAAAAAAAAAAAGCAGAGTTGATGACTGTCACCTATTACAAAACACAACAATAAGAGTCCTTATGTTCCCTTTGTAAGTGAAGAATTAATCTATAAAAAATCATAAAGGGTATATGGATCAAAATAATCAACCATATGTTCCCTCAGCAATCCTACATCACTTTTAATTTGTATAAAATATGAGCAGAGTCAGATACAGCAAATGGGTAACAGGACTACAATATACTGTTTCCACGTGTAAGTAAGTGGGCATCATTAATAGAATAAATTCTCAGACTCACAGGTGTGCCATTAACAGATTCATATTGTAGATGTCAGTGGCATAATAGACTGCATCAAAAAAAACAAAACAAAGCAAAAAAAGGCATTGATTGCAAAGGAATAGAATGGTGCAGTTGTGAGTGAAAAGGCATCAGATTTGGCTCAGCCAGATCCTGTATTTCATAGTCATGTCATTTAATGTACCCGTTCTTTACTGCTTTCCCTGTCAAACGCGGTAGCAGTGAAATTCACATATCACTTTGCCTTTGTTCACTACCAGATAGGCTTCTTGCTTATTCAGAATCAGGAAACGCATTCAGTCAGGAAAGCCACTTGTCTCACAGAGCTGTTTCTGTTACGTTGTTCTCCAGAGCACACTGACTCTCAGAACAGGATTGTATTGGCTAATATTCTGAAAACAAATAATTTTTATTCTAAAACAGGTACCTGTATGTGGGAGTAGGATTTCCACGAGCTTGACAACTGAGAGATACTTTCTTCTCCTCAGAATCAGTTGGAAAAATCACATCATCTGGCTCTTGTACAAACACTGGCCCATAGTCAACACTTTCTGTGGAAAGAGAAGTGCTACATTTTAGGAAGTGTGAATAAAAGTAAATGTGTTATAGCTTTTAAAAAGTGAGACTAAAGTATGCAAAATTATGTTTGTTTTCCAGACATTCCTATCACATTACTTCAGATGCTATATTAAAAAGCCATAGTCAAAAGAAGTAAAAAAGTTAAGGAAGAAATGTTACTACATTAACAGTAAAATGCATCATATTTAAGTATTCATCATGCCTTAAAATGGTTCTCTCATTAGACATATTTTGGCCTGCAGTTTAAGGAGCAACTGAAGAGAATTAAGGAAGCAAGAGGAGTTAACTCTGGTTATAGAGAGCTAGGTAAAATTTTTCCTGCTGCTTGCAGCAGCTTATCTCACAAAGAACTAAGACACACTTTTCCCCTTTATGTCAAGGAGGTGAAAAAAAAAATCACTTGCAAAATTAATGGCAGCAATTGGTGGCTATTATTAAACAATATATAGCAAAATCTGACATTTTATTTCACTTTTGTCTTCTTTAATTTTTGAGGGTATCTGTATCTTCATATCAATTTACATTTTTGAACAAGAAAAGCTGGACAGACCCACAGAATGCATCAATGATTCCTAGTCATTCATATTGTGAAGAGGAAAGTGTAACCTTCAGAAAAGTAAAAGGCTGCAAGCATAGCATTCTGGATCTTGTAGGTCTGAATAATTAAAATGTTCACTGTGCACTAGAAGACTGGAATTTTAATTCCAGACTAGTTCCAACCTCTGGGATAGTTTTGTATCATAATGCTCTCCAAATTTAGAGCACTAGCCTAATGATTTGGGTGAGAAGAGATAGTTACACTGTCCTACTACTTGCAATGAAACATATGGGATGCGGTTTTTCTCTGTGAATTTTATAGCTTCATATGTTCACATCACAAAAGTCCTCCAGCTGGTACTGAGGACAGCACAATGCAATAAGCAGTTTATAACCTCCTGTCATATTTGTCCTACCAAAACCAGCTTGAAGCAAGAAAGGTGCACCTGAAGACTTTTGGCTTTGGTAGTAGACTTACAAAAATTTTTTACTGGTCTACCAACTCCTAACAATTTGAAACACATGTTGTGGGCTCACAGTTTTGGGAACTCTGACCTTGTTCATACTGCTAATGGTTACAGAAAGTTTGGGTGGATAGGAAAAGGTACATGGGACTACGAATCTTGGTACAAAGAAAGTCTTAGAGAATCATTGAATCGTAGAATGTCTCAGGTTGGAAGGGACCTTAGAGATCATCTAATCCAACCTCCCTGCCATGGGCAGGGATGCCCTTAACTAGATCAGGTTGCTCAAGGCTCTGACCTCCAAGGAGGGGACATCCACAGCCTCTCTGGGCAATCTATCCCAGTCTTGCCACCCTCCTACTGAAGAGTTTCTTCTTAAGATCCAATTTAAACCTATTTGCCTTCAATTTAAATCCATTTCCCCTTGTCCTATCGATAGACACTTTTGTAAAAAGTCCCACCCCAGCCTTCCTGTAGGTTTCCTTCAGGTATTAGAAGGCAGTTATAAGGTCCCCTCAGATTCTTGAAAGAGCCTGAAAAAGAATGAGAAACATGGGAGACAAGTAATAGTATGCTAGTTCTGAGTTGCAAGTATCCATGTCCTTAAATTTTGTGACATTCTGGGTTTCTTAGTCCTATTATAATCATGCAGTGAAAAGACCATTTCAAAACTCATTATGCTACTAAGTCTTCCTTTTTGGTGATGTTACAACTATTACACGCTTATTTTTTTTGTCTTTTTACACTGGTATTGAAATGCAGATTTTGAAAATATCTTTGTTTTCAGGTATGTATGCTTCTACTGAAAAAGATTCAAATAACTAGCCTCTCAATGGTGTTGATAATGCCAAGGTCGCAGGTTTAATCTCCGTTTGGTCCCCATGTGTT
Source organism: Apaloderma vittatum (assembly GCF_000703405.1). NCBI lineage: Eukaryota > Metazoa > Chordata > Aves > Trogoniformes > Trogonidae > Apaloderma > Apaloderma vittatum. The sequence goes on along the minus strand of NW_009729989.1, from coordinate 40,272 downwards.
GCCTGATCTAGTTGAGAGGCGTCCCTGCCCATGTCAGGGACGTTGGATTAAATGATCTCTAAGGTCCCTTCCAGCCTAGGCCATTCTATGTATTTAGATACAGTTTGTAAAGACAGTACATAAAAGCAACAGCAATTAGTAGTTCCCATACTGCACAATTTTTATCAACCCTTTCCGTAGGACTGTGTAGGAGTGTGCATTTCTGTGTGTTCTTCATATTTACATTACTTCTGTGTTTAGGTACATTACTTCAGTTGGGTGTACTGATAGAAATACATTTTCTGGGACAGACATCTGCATTATTAAAAAAACTCAAACAACCACAATAAGTGATTTCCAATATGTGCTTAAATTATTGGAATTAAAATAACTCCAGTACTAAGTTTTGTGCACTAGAGCTAAGGCTGTCATGGGGGCAATAGAATCAGCTGGAAAAACTTCCTTTAAGAAAGGAGAATGTAAGTACTAAACCACTCTATGGATTGTTTCTTATAATTTGGTTACCTGCTTCTTAATTGCACAGGAGAAAATACTAATGAATGTAGGCGTAAATAATCAGAGCTCTCATCAAGTTAGAGTCTAGCAAAACCAAGAATTAATTAATGAATGCAAAACTAATTCACGAGTTCAGATTAAGGTGTTATTCCATGCAGATAAGTAGGTGTATAGATGGGAAGTATATTCATGAAGATTAATGATCTTATTTTTTCCCTAGGAGTGATTCTGTAGATAAAATATAATGTCACACTCTAGGATTGCTGGAAAGTAAAAAAAAATGCAATGCTAGGTAGATGCTGGTATTACTAGCAGTACAGATGTTCTTTCTACCTGTATTATCTGCCAGTTATAAAGAGATACTGTGTTGGACTTTCTTTTTGGAAGAATAACCTGAACTCTTTAGATGAAGGCTGACATTCTTAACATTAGTGGCTAAATGGATACTTGTGCTATGTGGAATGAGAAAAATAGGTTTTACTTTGGTCTTTGGACAAAGAGAAAATTCAGTGCATGCAAGTCATGGTCTTAAAAGATGAAAAGATCTAGTTAGCTGCTTATCTGCATTTCAGATGGAGTGTGGAGTATTGGCAGAAATTATTTGGAGACTCAGAAGCAACATAATAATGAAGGAGATGCTCATCAGTTTGTATCTAAATTGATTAAATGAACTCTCAGTTAAATCATCTGGACTGCAACAGAATAACTCAAGAAAAAGGGTCTGTTCTGAGGAGACCAAAGCACATGCTGAAAAGACAAGACTACACGTTTATAAATTATTAGACTCAATAAAGGGGTGATTAACCAGAATGCAATGGCATGCAATAGGTGATATTGAAGGAAACATAGCATCACCTAATGATACCATCATCATTTAAACTCCAGTGACAGACTTGAAACTGAAAATCCGAAGTGTTCTATGCCTTTTCTCTTCATTTCAAAAAAGCAACAAAGGAAACATATTACAGATGCAAATATTTAATTTAAATATTTTAAAAATAATTAAATCTATTTTTTTCATATTGAAACACAGACTGGTTTATAATTAAAGAAAAAATCTGTCTTTTGTACATAATGCTAATGCCATGACACCCTCCCTCTTTGTCTGGAATTGAATTCGAAATAAAATTTTCTGATTCATCAGCCATTGTTTGGTTCTTCTGTGTGTTGACTTTTGAGGAAAACTTCCTGGACCTTTTCCTTATTGTCCGTACTTTCTTATTATATTTAATTTATATATCCCTGTACATGTGCATATACGTGATCTATATACATATAAATATGCTCACACTTCTTTATGTGATCCCTTCAGGGTATCCCTGAAGGGGGACACCCTTCAGTGACCAAAAAGTATCAGTTTTGTTTGTACCTAAATTTTAATTAGCAATGATCCATGCTCTTAAACTGGAGGATCTGAACTTATTTTTTTCTACCTTAAGCAAGAGCATAAAAAGAGATGAATATTTAACATACACATTAAGCATGTGTATACTTCAATTTACTATTTTAATTTACTATTTTAATTTCTCAAGGGAAATATTTCTACTCCTCACACAGTCTTTTATTAAACCAACCAGCTTTCTGTATCTTGTTTAGAGTGCTATGAGACCAGTCACTTATTATAGAGTGGCATATATGTTTTATAATTACAGGTATGCATTTCAACCAAGCAGTATAATACATAGTTTGTGGTCCCTTTACAAATTTTAAGTTGCCATTTTCAGTCTAAGCAATTCAAAGCACTAAGAAGTCTCATTAGGATTTCCTATTTAAATTGGTACTGTCCAGAAAGGCGAGAATATGGAAAAGAATCCAAACATTAGCAAAATCTAACTTTTAAGTTTTTTGGGCTTTTTAAAGTATCCTTGAGGGTAGCACTCGAATTTTTGAATTTCAAGGATCTCCTCACAGCACAGTTGCACTTAGAAAAATACCAGAGTAGCTAACTTTGTTGTAATAAAAATTTAAATTCTCACAGAAATGGAAAATGGAGTCTTTGTATGCTGCACCTCAGACAGTAGCCAAAATGTGATTTCTTTCTTACATAAAGATACTTTCGTTGCCTATATCAATTACTGATGAAAAAAAACAGGTGCTCTTTAATTA
>NW_009729989.1:0-37661 GCF_000703405.1 Apaloderma vittatum | reverse complement strand
GAACAATGTAAATACCATGAGAATAAACTGCAGATGAGAATAAAGTTTGCTGCACTTTCTATTCTGTAGTAACTGAAACAGTGCCGTTCCTCAACATTCAGCTTTCTTGCCACAATTCTTGGTATAATTCCAGGTCAACAAATATACTGTGAAAAACCATGAGTTTCTGAAACCCTGAAATTATAAAGGTGGGCAGAAAAAAAAATATGACCCTGTTCAAAGACCTACATTGAAGCTGCATTGACAATATTATTTTTAGCATTTGATAATTCTGTGTACTGTACTTTTAAAGAGTGAAAGAAAAAAGTTCTTTTTTAAATGCTTTTTCTTAATTTTTTAAATTTTCTATGTATTTTCTATATTTTCTATATATTATAAATATTTTTTTAATGTAGTGTGCAGAAGGAGAAGGTGTAGAAAATTCTACACTCTACTGGTTACTCGCATAGTATGTCATTAGTGTAGTTCGACCTCTATCTATGATACCATTCAATCTACATGAGTAGCATAAACACTCTTCTTTGTGCCATCTACTCAGTCTGAGGTACTGGTGGGACGAAAAAGCTCTTTTCGCTTTCGTATTTTTCACCCAGAGGTAAGATATCTGAGAAGATACGCTCTGGCAGCATATGAATATGGGGTAAGAAGATATTCCTTCAGGTCTTTTCTTCATCTATTCACAGTTGTAGAGAGGTGGGTGTTGGTTTTTCCTCCCAAGTAACAAGCCATAGGACAAGAGGAAATGGCCTCAAGTTATGCCAGGGGAGGTTTATGTTAGACATTAGGAAAAACTTCTACACTGAAAGGTTTATCAAAGACATGTTGCCCAGGGAAATGATTGGATCGCCATTCTTGAGTGTATTTAAAATTCATCTAGATATGGTGCTCAGGGACATGGTCTAGAAGTGGGCCTCGTAGAGTTGCATAACATTTAGACTTGGTGATCTTGAAGGTCTTTTCCCACCAAAAATATTCTACAAGTCTACGTCCCTTTAGAAACACAATTTTATTGCAGATGATACTGGCAGATAGCTTTGTTAATTCCTCTGATCTTCACTTGTTCTCAAATGTTATTCTAACACACTGACAAAATTAGTCCAAATGGGAATTGGAAGAAGGATGATAGCAGTTCTCCTTTGAAAGGAGAGTAACTCAGCAAAATTTAAAAAAAAACAAAACAAAACAAGAGCTTTACAGTACTGGGAAAACAATGTTCTCTTATCTCTTTACTGGGTTTTGGCCCATTTTTCAAAGATCTGTTGAATCATGTGGAAATAGAAGAATTTTCTAAAGAAAAGTTACAAAATACTGTAAAATGATAGAACTTTGAATATTGCATTCATTTCTGGTGTCCATACCATAAGAGGGACATAGATCTGTTGGAGTGTGTTCAGAGGAGGGCCACAAGGATGATCCAGGGGCTGGAGCACCTCTGCTACGAGGACAGGCTGTGGGAGCTGAGACTGTTCAGTCTGGAAAAGAGAAGATTCCGGGAGGACCTTATAACTGCCTTCCGATACCTGAAGGGAACCTACAAGAAGGCTGGAGAGGGACGTTTTACAAGAGTGTCCACTGATAGGACAAGATAAAATGGGTTTAAGTTGAAGGAGAATAGATTTAGATTGGATCTTAGGAAGAAATTCTTCAGTACGAGGGTGTCAAGACTTTGGAATAAATTGCCCAGAGATGTAGTGGCTGCCTCCTCCCTGGAGGTGTTCAAGGCCAGGTTGGACAGAGCCTTGAGTAGCCTGATCTAGTTGAGAGGTGTCCCTGCCCATGACAGGGAGGTTGGATTAGATGATCTCTAAGGCCCCTTCCAGCCTAGGTCATTCTATGATTCTGTGATTCTATGATTCTGAAGCAGCCTGAAAGAAAGGGTCGCTAACAGATCTTCCACATTGAACTATGCATAGGGACTCTACCCAGAAAAGTACCTACTTGACACATCATGGACCAAACCATATCCCATTGATCTATCAGTCCTGGGTATTAATTTTCAGGATAAATTAAGGAAGTTTCAGGAGTTCCTGTTAAGGTTCTATATGTTGCTGAAATGTGAACATCATCACAATTTATTGTGAATCGGGTTTTAGTTTTATTCTTTACAAACTTGCTTTTGAATTTCTTTCCTGGTTTGTTTTAATGTTGTGCTTGTTTTATGCATTTGAGTTGATGACTTTAAAGGTTCTGATTAACCTTTGTCACCATAGAAACAAGCAGTTTAACCTGTTCACTAAATTCAGAAAATATATATATAAATAATCATCCTACTTTTAAAGAGAATACATTACTTTCTTTGAATAAACTTAGAAATATTCTTCTATCAACTTAAACACTGCAAATAAAAAGTGTTAACTTCAGTGCTAATATTGATTTTACAAGTAAGTTCTATAATATAACATTTCACTTAACACCTAAGAAAAAAGAATGATTATCCATTTTAATATCCCTATATTCTCTCAAAATATAAACTGTCCTCTTACATAATGAAAAAGTAAAAGCCCAATCAGTCTTCACAGCAAAATATGTTCCAGCCATTAAATCTGTGTAACGTACTTTAATCGTAACAAAGGTGGCAACAATTTACAATAAGTATTTTGCATACATAGGAGCAGACACACGTGTTTATTTACATACACATGAATATTTATAGCAGAGGCATTTATAAAATACATTTACTCTTAAAACCATGTTTCAGTTAAAAGTCAAGAAACTTTAAGGAAACTTTCCTTTTAAACAGGTAAGTTCAGGCAGATACACATGCCCTGAGGTACACACATTGATTGCAGTTTGGTAGAACAGTCTATGATGCATGCCTGATCGAGTTTATACTGCAAAAAAGAATAAATAATTTTCCCATATTTTCAGATTTATCTTTTCTAAAGTAGATATATTAATTAGCTTATTAAGCAAGGTAGGACAAGTTTTTCCTGTGGCTTAGAACTATAGAATCATAGAATGACTGGAAGGAACCTTTAAAGGTCATCTAGTCCAGTTCCCCTGCAGTGAGAAGGGACATCTTTTAACTAGATCAGGTTTCTGAGACACCCCTCCAAATTGACCTTGAATGTTTCCAGGGATGGGGCTTGTACCATCCCTCAGGGTAAACTGAAACAAGCATGTCTATTCTAAATATAGTTTATACTATCTAAACTGCATGCTGCATTAATCCTTATAGTCCAATTTTTTTATAAATGAAAAAATTTTTAGTAGTCTTTAATTCAGCCTAGTAAATGTTGAATTTAGCAGATGATGTGGAATCAGGAATTCTCATTCAATAAAAATTAGATACAGATCTTGCACATCTTGATGTTCATTGATTCAAACACTTTCAGTTTTGAACTACATTGTTCTTTATTTTCTTCTAAAAGATACTAAAACAAAGATGGAAGGATAAAAAGAGTCTTTATTCAAGGTTAAGTTCAATTATCTTTACTGCAGCATTTCCAAAAGTTTTTGGAACAGTAAGAAAGTATGAGAGTTTGCACTTTTATGATTCTTTAAGAGTATTTCATGAATAATTCACACTTTCTATACACAGTTTTTGTCGTGACTTTATGCATTGATAGATAGCTTGAAGAGAAGGACTATATTGCTTTATATGCATGTTTACTCTAAGTAATTCCATACAGTTTAAATTTAGCAGTGAGCTACAGAATAGTTCTTTATATTTGAGATAATCAGGAAACATGCTGATTTGAAAGCAGAGATTAAATGGCATAAAGTCAGTATAAAAGGACCTTCATTAGAGGCCTCTGAGCATGTCTACTGGGAAATCAGTTGAGAAGTCACTTAAGAACCTGTATGCTTAGGCAGCTTACAAAAGTATTTCATTTTTTCTTATGGCAAACGTGACTTCTGACTGTATGCCATATATTAGATATTTGAATTATGAAAGTTCTCAGTCATATTAACATTCAATATGCTTCTCCTCCTTTTATTGATGTCCTCTGAACTGTAGCTGTAGTCACTCATGACCAAACATGAGCAAAGGGTGCTGTAGCATTTCCTCATTTAGGAGGCCCTGGCTAATAAACATGACTGCTTCACTTATCACATACCAGTTTAAGGAAGATAATTAACATATCTTTCCTTCAAGAGGTCTAAAAACTGAAAAAAACCACCCTGAGGCCAAATCAAAATCAAGAAATTTACTAATTTAAGTAACTGGAATGCCAGATGATTGAGAGAGTAAAGTTATTTCTGGTTTATAAATATCAAAGATATTATCTCAAAGTTAACAGAACTGAGACAGATTTAGAAAATCATTCACCCGCCATACCAGATGTGCTCTTGCCATCTGGGGTGGCACAGATTTTCCTACTTGGTCTCCTGCCACATACTTTTCAACTCTTCCATATTAGAAATATGCGAGTCTTTTCTAAGTCTCGTGCTTGTGCCAGGCAAGTGCTTCAGATAATCAAGGGCTTTAAAAATGTTACTCACATGCCTCAGATCTACGTTTTTCTACAACTGTCTACACAGCTGGATGTACAGACACTTGTAAGTGGTAGAGTAACACTCCTATGACTGTTTTATGCAGTCCTTGGAAGAAAGAGTTGAAGTCACGGATGCTGTGGTCTGGCCGGGGCCATAGGATCACCCTCCTGTGGGAAGAGCTCCTCGCTCCCGGCAGCTGCCCATGTCAGCATCCTTGTGGCTCAGCCATGGCCAAACGTACTGCATGTAGGTTTTCTACCAAAGCCGACAGCAAAACACCTGGCTGGAACCAGGCACAGGATCCAGTTAGTCTGAAGTCAAGTGCTGTGTTCATTGAGGTTTATGAGTTACGGAGCTTTTTATATGCTCTCTCTGGCCCATGGTTCTTCACCTCCTACTTCTGCAGGAGTCTGTACTTTTTTGCCTTGTGGCTACTAATTTCTTCTTCATTCTCTAGACATTCAAGCTACTGATGATCAGGCTAACACACTCTGCTTCTAATCCTGACCATTGATTTTCATCTGCACATATCAAATTGGCTGGGAGGATTTATCAGTTTCTGGTGCAAGGGCAATAACTAAATTTAGTCTAGTCACCACTTACAAAGAATATTGCAGAGAAAGGACAAATTTAGAAACTTGCCTCAGTTCCAGAATTTACTTTCTTGCATGAGTCAATTTTTTTGTGTTCTAGATCAACCTTAACAAAGGGAATATTTATGTGTGTATAGAAGCTATTTCTGTTTACAAAAACAAATTAATAGACAATTGGCTTTTAATACACACAAAATACTTTCCAGGGGGAATATACTGAGAGGCACAGTAATGCTGTAATCACGATCATTATACTGCATGAATGTTATTGAACTACGAGGTATTAATCATGATTCTTTCCTCTGTTACTTCCTTAAACTCTTATGTTTAAACATCCTCTAACCTCTTCCTCCCTCCCTTTCCTTCCTTCCTCCTCATCTTTCTACCTTTCTTTGGAGATAATTCACATATATATTGTCACTAAAGAAATAATATCAGAAATGTGACTTCTTTAAATGCAATCGAAAATGTATTCTTACTACGAACTACTTCATTTAAAAGTAAAGTTACACCATATTACACTTGTATGTCCATCCATGCATGCACATGAGCTGACTACACAGAGCAGGTATCTTAGAAAAAAAGTAGTTTTTTAAGATTTACTATTCATATTTAATTTACATTAGAGGGACTGACATTTTAGTAGTAGATGAAATTGTACTGTAATGGAATTTCAAACCATTAGTTTACTATTTTCATGTAGAAAAAAAACTGTATAAAATTGTTCTGCATTGGAGTCTTTAGGAAATAATGTTTTAACTGTTGATTTTAAGGCTAATCTGAAGAACCTAAAGGGAAGGAGGCCTGTTCCTATTTCATGATGTTTAATGAAATTCAAAATCGTATCTTACTGAAGTAAACTGATAAAAGTGTACTGCTTTTGAAAAATGCTTCAAAGATTCAGAGAGGGAAACTCCACTTACCATCATGTTTGAAGGCCTCTGAAAAGTGGTAGGGATTTGTTGAGGAGGGATAATGTTGTGCAGCTCCTCTCCAGCCTGGGGAAGATACACTTCCTAATGAAGGACTGCTTAATCGTGGTCTATTCTTTGAATTGAATGAGGCTAAAGATGAACTACCAGATCTGATTCTTAGGATAGCAGCATATGAAGTGGGGAGACCAGGAACAGCTTCTGAATATTCTGAAAAAAACCCAAGAAAGGAACACTGAATAAGGACAAATCTATCACTTTTCAAAATAATAATCAGCTATGAAATAAAGTAGACAAGCTTCATCCCTAAAACCAGCATCAGAGACACCCTGGACTCCACAAACGACTCTAGAGAGATCTGAGTATCAACACAGAGCCCTAAAACAGAAAATTCCCCTGAATTTTCAACATAATATAAAAATCAGGTGATTATTAAATTTCTTACTTATGGTACAGGTTTTCTTAATTCTGTTTCTGTGACCTAAAGTTACTAGTAGAAAAGTGCCTGCGAAGCCACCATCTTGACTTCACAGCCTTACATTACCTTGTATGTGCAGAAACATTGTCTGAAGCTAAATATGTTCCTCATTTCAACACTACTCTGCAAATCTAGTGGGCTAGCTAAGAAGTCCAAGAGCCCTTATATGTGCAAATATCTCTCCCCAGAACATGTACATGCCAAAGTCACCTCCTTTACTGTCTCTGTAACTTTTCCTTTTCTACCTGTGCTTAAAGATTCAGTGTCTAGAGATAAAGAATAGTGGCCAAGTTTTTGGTCCCTGTATAGTGCCAAGTATAATAAAATAAATTATAGAATTACAATAGATTAAAAATATCACTTATGAGCTGCAGGAACAAAAAAAGCAGAACTATGAAGATCAATAGTCCTTAACATGCAACAGCCTTAAGGAGGTGAGAAGAACGTTTAAAAACAGGTCCATAAAGATGAGCCATGGGACTCAGTCTGCACAGCAAGTGCTTATGAAGGAAATGATTTTGGAGTGGATGGCATAAGAAAACATCATTTTGATTTCCCTGAGGTCAGAACCTCAAGGTCATTGAGGTTTCTTGAAGAAATTTTTCTATTTTTGACTTATTTTGTTCTCACGAAATGCTAATATATCTTACGAACAAAAAAATATTTGGGGCCTTATTAATACGCATTATTTCAGATAAATGAGCTGCCGTAGAAATATTCATCATTAAACTTATCCACTGGTTATAAATATTTATAAATTGGACATTCTTCACATTGGCATAACACAAACAATGAAAAATTGTGGGTGTTCAAAAGCTTTGAATAACAGCACACATAATTACAAAAAAAACCTCTTAAAAATAGTAGTTTATGGTCTTGCTGGAGAGCTTTTTGGAAAATACTGTCAGCATAAATATAGTTTGGATTATCTTATATTTCAGATGTTTTAAAAGTAGAGAAAAATGTATCTTGCATTATGAAGGTTGTCACAAAGAACACTTGAGAGCCTTGCAGGTTTTGAAAAAGATCATTTCTGTAGAGTATTTATTGTATCTGATCAGATGTTGAAAATACAATTCTCCTACCATTTAGAAGAAGCTGACATTTGGAAAAAGCTATGTCCAGTATTTTAAAATTAACAGTTTCCTCTCTGCAAACTCTCTGTATGCGGGTTATTGAATGATGCCATATCTCATTTAAAATTTGGATTTAAATACAAGTTGTGGCAATCAGATGGAAAAGGCATAGGTAAGGAGAACTCTGCTTTAATTTATTTTACACCATTGTCTCACAAACAATCTACTTTATAAAGTGCATCATCCTCTTTTGTATATCACAAACACAACATCATCCTTCCTGGCCCACAAAGAGAGGCAAAATAGAACATCATCATGACAAATTAAAATGTAGTATGAAAATACATCTTATAGGACGTTTTGAAACATCAACATTGGAACAAATGCAATTTCACAAAAAAAAATCTTTGTTTTTCAATACATTCCACCAACATTTTGCCTTATATGTGTATTTCAGTTCTCTTAAAACAAAATTTTTCCATAGGGGGAAACTATTTTCCATAGGGGGAAACTATTTCCACTTCCTGGGGAATACTGAAGAAAATCTTTAAAAAATAGTATTACAATATATCCCCATTAAAAATAATCTTTTCATTCCGATTTCCCTGAGGTCAGAATCTCAAGGTCATTGAGTTTTTTTTAAGAAATGTTTATATTTTTTACTAACTTTGATCTCACCAGATACTAATTTATTTTATAAACCAAATTTATTTTTTTTACTTTACTAATATAAATTATTTCAGATAAATGAGCTGCAGTAGAAACGTTCATGGTTAAACTTATCACATTAAATGCTAATGCAGAATGGACATCTTCCTTGTGAGAAGCAAGGCATTCCCTGAGGAATATGGATACAAAAAAGGGATAAGACCCTCTGTAACACAGACTGCATCAAAGAATGGAAATGCTTGGTGGTGAACATAGCAGTCCTGGCAGCAGGAGAGAAAATTAGCTGGGAGTTGTGGAGCTGCTCATACTCTCACATCTCAGATCCTCTGATATCCCCAGGGCTGCTGATACTGTCCATGGAAACGCTGCAAGAAATCTGGACCTGGGCAGACTGGGACACAGTCCTAGTTTTCTCATATGGATCTGGGATGTGGCCAGATCGTCTCTTGTAACACGGATGCACAACACCATGCAGAGGTTCCTTGCTTTGAAAAGACACCATATCCCTCTGTCTTATCCTTCTCCTTCTAACCTAAGGTGAACGAATGATCTGTAATCTACATGAGATGGAGAAGGATGGAGAAAGAAAATGCTAAGTTAAAAGATGTGGTATCACAGAACTATTCCTGTGTATTTTTTTAATGCATAAGTAAACTATTGTATAATTTTAACAGTGATACATATTCAGTTTCACAGGATCCATTTCTACAGCTTTTTGAGAACAAAATAAAATGTGGAAACAGTGGTGATTGCTATTAGGAAGACTTCCCTCCAGAATGCACACAGCTGTAGAAGAAATACACGCTGTAAGGAGTTTTAATTTATAATTAAAAAAAGCAGACCTGCTTTTTCTGCAAACTTTACAACACAACATAATAAACTTTAATAAAATTTCCAATGGAAACATGATTGCAATCACATATATAATGAATGTACTATTCCTTGAGTATTTTCTGCAGATACAGGCACTTTTCTATTTTCAGCATGGTCTTTTAGTTCTATGCTATTTGCCCTATGGCAAAGGATGTGGATTTGCAAAAACTTTACGTCAGTACTTTTTTAGCAATTGATAAATAACTTGTAGGACTGAACTATGGTATTATTAGGCTGTTAAATGTACTGTAGGCCATACATACATCAGTAGTAAAACTCTAATGTCTAAAGGTGTTTTAAATTATGTTGACATTCGTTGACAACCGAAAATAGATCCTTGAGATGATGATCCTGAGTATATCAGGTATTCTAGCTTGGGAAGATTCAAATAACTATTCTTAAGCCATTTCAGTGGAAAAATTATGAAACAGGCTGTCTTGATGAGTAGACAGAAAGGCTTCCTGTGCAAGTGAGAAAGTCTGAGCTCTATATTGCTTCTTTTGCTAAGTTATGGAGATCAGCAATCAGAAATTAAATACCACTAGCAGTAATTCTAATTCTTAGATAGGCTATTTAATATGATGTTCCTATCATAATGATGTCAACGTGGAAAGTGAGTGGAGCAGGGAGAAAACTTGGCATATTTCTACATAAATGTACTGTATTATAATTCTTCCATTTGTTTTCAATATTATATTTTTTACTTCAATGGCACACTGAGAACAAAAGACAGTCAGGACCCTGCTTCTCTAGTGAGTCTGCCACATCCGTCTACTGGGTTCTGCCAGATCTATCACCCAGTAAACAAGTTGATACAAGTGAGCAGCCTTCCTGCTTGCTGCCCAGGCACGCCTGAGAAATGAGTAGTATACATGTATAAACAAAAACATCAAAATTTGTATCTTCAATTACACTTAATTCTTTTACCTCCAGACCAAATTGCAGACTATACACATATGGGGGAGCAAAATAACCAGTAATCCTTTCACTATTGTACTATAAATACTTTTTCTTTCTACTCTTTTTAATTGCAAGGGCACGCCAACTTACAAGATGAAGCATATTACAGTTTCCAGTAAGCTTGAGCTAACAAGCTCTTCTGACCTAATTAGTTCCGGATCAGATTTTATGTCATTAGGGTGAGTGCCTGGAGCAGCTTCCAGGCAGAGCAATGTATCAGGAGAGATAAGAGGAGGTTTGAGGAGGTGCAGGAGCCTGACAACTCTGGAGGGTTAAGCAGTAAGTGGGACTGGAAGAAGGAGAAGGTACAATAGCAACATTTGCTCCAGGCTGCCTATGTCTTGCCAACATATCACATTGGTAGACAAAAGTAAACAGAAGCAGTACTAAAATGTGCAGTGGCATGTAGCCGCCTTTTCTGCAGAATTTTGAATCCAAGTGTAGTTTTTGCTAATGTGATATTTCTTATTTTTAGGCTATGACTCTTCTCTTTCTTTGCCTATATAATGCAATAAGCTATTCCGGCAAGTAGGATTCAATAACCCTGAAATAATTTTGACAACTTCTTTTTGCTGGAATTATATGCGTAGGCAGCTTGGTGAAATGAACTTTTTCTGTGCTGCCTCATCTAGTGTAGGGGACTCTAATTTTTTTCCTACTTAAAAAGAAAAAATATTTAAAAATTCTCTATTATCTAGTTGAATGGGAAACAGTTACTGTAGTCTTAAATCCAGAGTCTGAAAGAACAAAAGAATGAACATAATCTCAGATAACACAACCATAAAGTACAATGGGAAGAAAGAGAAGGAAAGTGTGCGAAAGTCACTCCACATGGTAAAAAGGTCTTGCACTAATGACAGTGTTATGCAAGCTGGTTTCTGACCTTTCATGACAAAATTATTTTTTTGACTAGGATTAGTGATCAAAATGAAATTTCACCCTGTCTCTGGTTGCTCTCTCATGCTCATGGGGATGCTATATATGAGTAAATTTGCTCTTGCAAGACATAACTGGAAATGGTTAATAAATTATGCATAACCAAATATTTCTTGGTTTGTTTACTGAAAGCCTGTAACCTGTGATCATTACTGACAACTAGAGCAGAAATCGTGCTTACCCGAAACCTACTTCCTAATCTGAGTATTGGATTCCCAGGATTTAGACTTCTGAAATGCCTAGTTGAAGTTGCTTAATTAGAATACATTTTTATTGGAGTACTATTTACAATAAAAATATTGCCTTAATTTGATTTGAATTTGACTTCTGATACTTAAGAGAATAAATTAGTTTTCAATTATTTAATTAGTTAAACTAGTGGAGAGTAGATGTTACTCTTTAACATGGTTTTTAGTTTTATCAATCCACCTTTAAAATCCTTGAGAAATTCCATCGGAAACGTATGTGTAGCTCTAAAAACTCTGTTACAGCTGAGCTTCACAATGAAATTATATTTTCCCTAATCTTATTCTTACAAATAAGTTAGATATTTAGGATGAAACATCCAAAGGATTTTCATCTGCAAGCAGACACAGATAAGGAATATATAGTTCCAAATGGAGAAGATACAAAGCAATTAGAAGCCAGGCACAATAAAATCAGTGGCTTGGATTAGCCTACATAGTTCTTTGCACTAGAACTACCAGATTTATAGTCATTTTAACAACACTAGGACAGTTTTAAGATAGAGTATATTTTTCTATTCCAAGTGCATATTTTCTTAAATGTGATTTCTGACAGCAAACTATGATTTGAATTATTTTTGGTAACTTTTTAATGAATTTGTGTCAACTCTTAGATTATTCATGCATCTTTTATTACTTCCAGCACATGATGCTCTTCAGCCTTTCATTGGTCAGAGTCAACACAATAAAGTAAAGCAGCACCACATGTAATAGAGAAACTGTTTTCTACTGATTACTGAGTGTTTCTTTTCTTTTAGAAAAAGAAAAAAATGTGAATTTCAAGATCATGTGAAAGAAGCTTATTCTGGTAATTTGTAATAGCTATGTCAATTTAAATTTTACTTCATTTCATGTGTGCTGTGGGAGAACTAAACTGACTCCGAGCAAAAGCAAAACTTTTCCCACAGCACGATGTATGCTTATATATATTCCATAGGTACAGTCCATGGGTACAAATATAAGGCAAAAATACTATCTGTTATATTTTATCTGACAGATTTGTTTCAAAAGGTACAACATATGTCAACTTAGCTCCAGCAATGGTGCTGTGTAATTTGACCAAAATAAAATTTCTTCTAACAGAGAAAGATGACAGCAAATTCACTGAATCAACCCCCAAAATTTTGTTGAAAACTGTCTTCGTAGTGTTTGAAATCTATGGAGAGTAAAGGGTGATGTTTGGTTTTCCTTCATTCCTTTCTTTTTTTTTCAGATGACTCCTGGTCAGTTAAAAACTCATTGATATTTCTCAACTATCTAATTAAAATCTAGACTACCTCATAGTACTTGCAAATGTGACCTTCGTTTGTATATTTTTGCTAACACGTTTAATCAAATGTCACCAAGAATGCTAACTCATTTTTTTCATTGTAACTTTTAATTACGTTATTTCAGTGGAAGTGTTCAATCTTCCCAACCTGTGAAAATACGTGCCTTCATTCTGTGAACCAGTTTGTATTACTATTACTCCTCAACATTTTAAACAGAAACATATTTTCTATCTTGTTCTGCTCATGTACGTTTTGTTGCCTTTTAGACTGCTTGATGGCATATAGCTTGGCAATAATCCAAGATGGAGATGGAAGAGTAGTAGGAAACTGTGTTGATAAGGTCTTCATTCAGAGCATCTCCTTATGAGAAGTAGGATTACTACTAAAACACAGAAAAATGTCGATAAAAGATGAAATGAGATAAACTTTAGGAAAAACCCCACACACAGTCAAACAAACAAAAAAAACAAAAATGCAACCCAGAACAAAATAAAGAAAAAAGTGGAAGCTAGCAGATTTTCTCAAGAACTAGTTAGTCCATCTGAACATTCTATGCACATTTCCCACTATGTCTAGTTTAGTTTATTTGCCAGAGATTTCTGGTTAAAGATAGTATTACATCCCATTTATTAGGCAAAACAACAGGCAATGCAACAATACATGCATACAATCATCAAAACCAACCCCCCAAAAAACCCAAAAGATGGAAACTTTCACCAGTAACCTTATTTTAAAGATCTGGAATCTGGATGTCTAGATGTAAGCTAGTGAGACTGGGCTCACATTACAGGTAATGAAGAAGGATATGGCATGTGATGTGATGGACACATTCATGGCTTTTTTTGTTTCAACAGGTTCTGAAAGGAAATTAAGGTGAGTAGCTGAGAGGTCAACATTCTAACTTCTTCAGATGTTCATTATCTCAGTCCTCTCATCATAAGCCAGTCAAGCT
Organism: Apaloderma vittatum; assembly: GCF_000703405.1. Taxonomy (NCBI): domain Eukaryota; kingdom Metazoa; phylum Chordata; class Aves; order Trogoniformes; family Trogonidae; genus Apaloderma; species Apaloderma vittatum. The sequence goes on along the minus strand of NW_009729989.1, from coordinate 24,236 downwards.
TCATTTTTGTCTTGTCTGCTAAAAAGGTCTATTTTTTTCTGAGGAAGAGTGAAAATCAAGAGATTTGAATTGTCTTCCAAAACAGCAGTGAGGGATGATTTAGGAGATGGAAGTTCGCAAGGAGAATACGTTGGTGCTCTTCATCACCCTTTTTCACCACAGATTTGATACTATGGGAAAGGGAGAAAATTCATGTATTTAAGATGGTCTTTCCTTGGTGAAAAAAATAAGTAAACCCTAAACCCGAAAATTGTTCTGTTGAACTTGCCCATGGTCCGGTGTTCAAGGAAGATATGTAATAATTCAATGTGAAAATGCCAAATAGCTTCTCACTTTATAGAATTTGCTTTTCTCTTAGAAATCTGATTGTACAAGGCAGCAAATTTGAGAACATGGAATGTTATGGACAGATATGGAAAAAAAATAATTAGAGATATATTTTGTTTTCCTTTAAAGTGCTAAAGGGAAAGTACTTTGAAGACTTAAAGCATTGACTGAAAGATTGCAAAAAATATTTCCAGCAGCTATTAGCAAATGAATCAGCATCTTTGGAATATTATACTGCTACAGCTAATTTAAATATCATGAATTTTTATGAGAAATTATTTTGAATAATATAAAGACGGGTTTGTAGAGTTAGTCATTGTTTCCCTACCTACTGAAAAAACAATCTATTTTCCATCTTACTTCCACTTCATACTCATAATGCAGCAAATAGATGACTCAATATATGCCCAATTATTCCCACTTTGCATCCAACATATAGCAGCCACCCAATCAAGCAAAATATCCTTTAAAATAGAACACTTTCTGCTACAGAATGCTTACAACTGCAGTAACAAAAATAAGTAATAATGTGTTCTAATTATGGAAGAACGTTAGTCCAAAGTAATTTTAAATTGAGAAAAGTGCTTTGAGATTCTTGCAACATTTTCTTCTATCAAAACACGTAATATTCTCTCTTTCAAAACATGCTAATATAATACAGATTACAACTTGTAAGGGTATGTTTCTGACATAACATAGGCTTCAAATACAGCCACTATGTTCCATAACTGCTCTGCACTTTTTGCAAATTCATTGCAGTCATGTAATGAGAAGGGCTTTCTGATGTAAAAAAAATAAAACTCGTCTCTGAAAATTTTTCTTATGAACTTATTTAAAGGAAATTTAACTCCACATAGTATCAACAAAACTTTGTAATTAAGAATATTCCATGTAACTAAATATTTCTTACTTCCTTCTTGTGCACTCTTTAACACCATAGGTGTGTCTGACATTTTAACGTGTGGATTTTTTCTGCATCTTTATATAGTGAAAAGAAGTTTTAGGCCAGCTTTGTCTGAAGAATAACAGAGCAGACAGTGTAGACAGGTAAGGGTGTTACTATTCTCATGTCACTGAAGGAAAAGAATTAGCTGCTTCTACATATCTTATGATCTTTGGCCTGAAGGAGTAATCCTAACTACTAGGTGTAATTTCTGAAGAAGTGTCCTAGGACTCCTAAGTGGTTTTGGTTTGTTATTTTTCAGATATACTTCATTGTTCTACTTCATGTGCTTTTCATACAATATTTTCAACTCAAATGTGACATGTATTCTCTAGCAGGAAAGCATGGAGCATTACTAATGTGAGATTCTCAGATTAGCCTACACCACATGCTTTTAATTGAAATCTTAACTTATTTTCCCCGTGGCTGATGATCATCAGAGCAAGCTGTCAATTCTGAATGTGAAGGGAGAACCAAGTGCCAAAGGTCAACTATTTCAGCACAAATCAATTAAAGTAATTAGATGGATAGAAATCCTTATTTATAGCACTTCCTTCCTACAATGATGTGCATATCAATGTTAGATGCACAATAATATATGAAACCACAGCAAAGGAGGAATTTGTAATTGACATTGTAAATATAAAATGCTTGATTAAATTATTAATACCATAAGGAAAACTGAAGTAGACAAAATCTTAATAATGTGTGTGAAGGAAACTATCTGCCAATTTTCTTGGAAATGTCTGTATATTCATAAAACCATGTGTTTTTATGGGATTAGTTACTCAGCCAGAAAGACACAATCTAGTATGTTCCTCGCTTTTCAGAAGGATTTTGAAACACAACCTGAACTAACTTGAAAATACTAATTTGTCTGCTGCCGCTTAGACAGAAAGTCTGATACTACCACATGCTGCTGTTGAAAGCCACGTTTTTTCTTTTTTGTATGTCCTTCAGACATACAAGATATTAGCATCCTATAAATATTTTTTTTCTGTCTTATTGTATTCCCCTCAAATTATACATGAAAACTTGTTTTTTTGGTGATGTCAGTGCATCCAAACCAGCTGGATAGCAGGTGTCAGCTTTGTTATTTCTTCTTATTTTCTTGTGTATTCGTCAAACTTCTTGTTGCTAGCGCTTTCACTTACATAAAACAGGACCTTCTGTGACTATGGATCATATTCTAGAAAGTTGGTCTCTCTCTCAAAAGACCTCAGCTCAGCAGGGACTAGCCATGGAGTACTTTAGTTTCTGTGGGACCGCATAGGGTTAGTTTAAGGTTCACAGAGCTAGGAAAGGGACAGGGAGTGATAAGAGGACATGGCATGGGAGACGGGGCTGTGAAGAGAGGGGATTCAGGCAGCCCATGGAAAGGCCTGGCAGGCTGTAGGGGCAGATGGGAGAGCTGTGTTCAAGCCTGACCAACAGCTCCTGAGATTCATATGTCATAAACAGAAGAACAATTAGGCCTATGATCTTGGAATCAGAGAATCATAGAATTGTTTAGGTTGGAAAAAGACCTTTAAGACCATTGAGTCCAATGATTAACCTAGCAATGTCAGGTCCACCCCTAAACCAAATCCCTAAGCACCACTCCTACATGTCTCTTAAATACCTCCAGGGACAGGGACTCAACCACTTCCCTGGTCAGCCTCTACCAGTTCTTAACAACCCTTTCAGTGAAAGGATTTTTCCTAATATCCAATCTAAACCTCCCCTGGGGCAACTTGAGGCTGTTTTCTCTTGTCCTATTGATTGTTACTTGGGAGAAGAGACCATTCCCACCTCACTAAAACTTCCTGTCAGGTAACTGCAGAGAGCGGTAAGGTCTCCCCTCATATTCCTTTTCTCCAGGCTAAACAATCCCAGTTCTCTCAGCTGCTCCTCAGAAGTCAAGTTCTCCAGACCCTTCACCAGCTTCATTGCTCTTCTTTGGATGCGCACCAGCAACTCAGTGGTTTTCTTGTACTGTGGCACCCAAAACTGAACATAGTATTCAAGATGCAGCCTTATCAGTGCTAGGCAGAGGAGGACAATTACTTCCCTGGTCCTGCTGGCCTGTGTTGGGTTTGCCTGGCCAAATTTCTATAGCAGTGGGGGTTGTAGGAGTGGCTTCTGGAAGAGGCTGCTACATGCTTCCCCTAGGTCTGATAGAACCAATGCCAGTCAGCTCCAAAGACAGACCTGTCTCAGGCCAAGGCCTGTGGAAACATATTTAAGAAGTGGGGAAAAAGAAATGTGCCACACAACAAGATAGAGAGGAGTGAGAATATGTGAAGACACCAAGGTGAAGAATGTGGATGAGGATGAGGATGACTATTGTGAGGCAGGCTGTCCCCGTGCAGTCTGTGGAGGTGATGGGGGTGTAAATGTCCATGTGTGGCCCATGAAGGTCCCCACAGTGGAGCAGGTGAATGCCTGAAGAAGGCTGTGACCCCGTGGAAAGCACACACTTGAGCAGCCTCCTGCCAGAACCTGTAGCCCATGAAGAGAGAAGCCCACTGGAGCAGGTTTGCTGACAGGACTTTGTGATGCCGCAAGAAACTCTCAGTGGAGCAGTTTTCCCTGAAGAATGGCACCCCATGCGGAGAGGCTCTTTTTGGGGCAGTTTGCCAAGAACTGTCTCTCGTGAGAGGACTCAAATTGGAGAAAGTGTGTGAGTATCATCTCCTGTGAGAGGGACTCCACAATGGCCCTGGGAAAAATGAGGCGTCCTCCCCTAGAGGAAGAAGCAGCAGTGCAAACAACATTAAACGAACTGACTGCAGGCCCCATGTCCTGTCCCCCTGTGCCACTTGGAGGGAAGAGGTGGATAAACTGGGATTGATGTTAAGCCTAGGAGAAGGGAGGGATGGGAAGAAGGTGTTATTTTTTAGATCTGCTTTTATTTCTCATTACTTTTCTCTGATTTTTATTGTTAAGATATTTAATTAATTTTCCCAAAGTTGGGTCTGTGTTGCCTGGAGCAGTAACTTCAAGCGATTTCCCTGTCCTTATCTCAAACCATGTGCCCTTTGTTATATTTTCTTCCCTCCATCTAGCTGAGAAAGAGGAGTGATAGAGTGGCTGTGGTAGGCACCTGGCTGCCAGCCAGGGCCAAGGCACTATATGGACACAGTATTTCTGGTACAGGCCAGGATGCCGTTGGCCTTCTTGGCCACCTGGGCACACTGCTGGCTCATGTTCAGGTGGCTGCCGGCCAACATCCCCAGGTCCTTTTCTGCTTGGCAGCTTTTCAGCCACTCCACCCCAAACCCGTAGCATTGCATGGGGTTGTTTTGACAAGATCTTTACCATTAAAATGCAAATTTACCAACAAAATACTGAAAATAAAAAAATATCTCTATATGTATACAGATGTAAACTGTGGTTATTTGGTAAGAGGCTACGGCTTCAGGCTGATCAGACAGCTTCTCTGTCTTCAAACCTACATGGATGTAAGAAACTTAAAGAGATATTAGCTGCTTATTTAAACAAAAGATTGCTGGAAAAAAATTATAAGACCCTATTATTACTTTTTATACATTGTAACAAGTGTAGATACATTTTCCTTTTCAGATGAAAGAATCTGTGGCATTTTTCATCAAAGTATAGAATTACCATGAACAATAATGATGTTTCCTGGAGTAATGAAAGATTAATATAGCTCTCTGAGAAGAGATCATGTATTAATAAGACAGAGAAACTGGAATTTGACAGTTTTATGTAGTCTACAAATTAAGATTAATTTGGAGAGGTAACAGCTGCACAGTGTTTGATTATTTAAATAATTTTGCTAAATTTTCTTTTGTTATAAGGAAATATCCACAGTTGGGAAGCTGTGCAAATAAACAGAGATCATATTAACACTCAATGTAATGAGCAGAAGGAAAAAAATTCCAACATGCATAATTAAAATAATAAAACAATGCACTACAAATTTGTTGACTAACTTTTAGGTTTTGAGAAGGATCAGTTTTATTTTGAGATAGAAATTTGTGGATCAGCTTTTTGACTAATCCAGAGACACTTATGCTTCAGAGCTAAAATAAAGTTTTCTTTAAATTGCAAAGTTAATTAAAGCTTACCTAGGATAATATAAGTTTTTCTGTTCCCTGTGATATGCATTCTTACATATTATGTCAGTTCTGTGTGTTTATGTGCCCAGTGAAAGCAGACAGCCTTTCATCCCCTTTAAAATATCTACCTTCTAATTCTAAACTACAGACTCTTAAGAGGGGTAAGATTTTATGTTGCTTCTGAAGTGTTTTCAAAAATAATAAAGCAAATTAAAAAACCCCTACCTTGTTATGATGGATATTATTCCACTGTCCTCCTACATGGACAAAAATGGTTCCATGAAAATGTACATGCCGAAGATTGTCTGTCTTGAGACATGTCTTTGAGATTTACTAGTAGAGGTGAATGTACAGACCTTTCAAAACATTCAAAATTCTTCCAGTCTTTGCAGTGAAATACATTAGAGTGGACTGTGCAGGGATTTGTGTTTGTACAGGGTAAATCCACAACGCAAACACATCTTACCCTGGTTTGAGCTAAAGAGAACCATTTCTGTTCAGTGATTTTACTTTCCAGCTTAGTGTCTTCTAAGAGACTGCACTTTCTGAAGTCAACAGCATGGGTTTTTTTAAGACAGCATCTGCCAGTAGAAATGATAACACTTAATGGTTACAGTTACTACTAAGGATTTGTACGCAGAAAGGCTCTTGCTTGTACCTGCTCTTGTAGTAACTGAGGTCACTGTTAAATCTTGTGTACCACATTAGGAGAGGCGGGAAGTATATTTTATTATTTTCTTATTAGTAAACTTTTTGTTTATTAAAGTTGGTTTAGTTTTCTTTTCCAGTCTGTAGGTCTCACTGCTTCATTCCCTTTTCCTTCTACTTAGTAGAAGGAGAGGGGTATCTGTCTTTTAGCGGCCTGTCCAACTCTAGTCCTTGAAACATCTTGCACACTATTTTGCTAAATTGGAAACCATGCTGTTGTACTAAACACTTAATATTCCATATCCTCTTCAGGTGTTTTTTAACTCTTCTCCTTTGCATTCATAGTGGTTGTTTTCAACCACAGGATCTGATGTCTGCTTGTGTGCATTGCCCATTCTGATGGTGAGCCAGGCACCTTCAGTGAAGTATTTGGAAATTCAGTGGAAAGACGTCAAAAGGATGCAGCCATCGAGACAGCCTAGCAGCTCCTCAAAGGGCGCAGATATGAAATGCTCATACAGTCCTTCATAATGAAAAAATAGAGACTCTACAGCTGATCTCCAACAAAGTGCAAATTATTAGAAAATAGTAATAAGGATACTGAGATAATTCCCTAACAGAAATCACAAGTGCACTTCAGTAAGTAGCTACTTAATAGTTTACTAACCTTTAGAAACATGATGATTCTAATCTTCAAGTTAAGAAATAGATTTTACAGATTTCGAGAAAAGAAATCAAATTATCAAAGTTTATCTCATTCGGAACTTCAGCATAATGGTCCTTAATAATGCTTCCATAAAATGCGTGTAGAAACTACAGTCAGTAAAGATTGAATTTTGGCAAAATGATGAGATATAAAGGTAAAAAAATGTCTTTAATTTATGACAAATTTAAGTATTAAGGCAATATTTAGGGTTCTCTTTGTATGTAGAGAGATAACTTTCAAAGTTTGATTAATTACTACAGGTGAGAAAGAGAAAACTTCAGAACACTGAAGGATTTTTTTTTATAGGTGTCATAAATGTCAATAGCATATAGCTGCCACACATATTTATGGCAATTTATTATTGTTATTAAATATATATATATAGACAGTATAAAGAAATTAGTCTCTCCGAGCAAAGTGAACAAGGTATTGCATAGATTTCCAGTGACTGTGAATAATAGGCAATAGATGAAAAAGAAAATAATAAATAAATTACACACAAAGTTGGCAGATTATAACTGCTTTACATGTCATACAACTGCTTTACATACCATACATAAAACTAAAAGATCTGATCTGGATATACATCTGGAATATTGTGTCCAATTCTGGGCCCCTCAGCTCAAGAGAGACAGGGAACTGCTGGAGAGAGTCCAGCGCAGAGCCACAAAGATGATGAAAGGAGTGGAATATCTCCCTGATGAGGAAAGGCTGAAGGAGCTGGGTCTCTTTAGCTTGGAGAAGAGGAGGCTGAGGGGTGACCTCATTAACGTTTATAAATATGTCAAGGGGGAGTGTCAGGAGGACGGAGCCAGGCTCCTTTCAGTGGCATCCCATGACAGGACAAGGAGTAATGGGCACAAGCTGGAACATAGGAGGTTCCACAAAAATATTAGGAAAAACTTTTTCACTGTGAGGGTGACAGAGCACTGGTACAGGGTGCCCAGGGAGGTTGTGGAGTCTCCTTCCTTTGAGATATTCAAAACCCGTTTGGACACATTCCTGTGAGACCTACCGTAGGTGATCCTGCCCTGGCAGGGGGTTTGAACTAGATGATCTTTTGAGGTCCCTTCCAACCCCTAACATTCTGTGTGATTCTGTGATTCTGTGATCATTACAAACAGACCTCAAAATTTTATGCTACAGGGTGTTTGAAGGAGGATGGAGGTCTGAAGTCTCAAATAAAGACTCACAGTTACAATGATTTGACAATTAACATCATAATGGAGCTCAGCAAAACGCCTTGTAACGTCATCCCACCCAACAGTGGACAGTCACATACCTCTTTGTAGACAAGGCACTGACTTATTACAGCCCCAGAGAAATTACCTCCAGTGCTTTGCTTAATCTTTTCATAAGATCAACCAGAAAAAAATCATATTAGGAATTAACAAGAAGGAATACATGATATAATTATAAACCTAGAGCCAAAGCATGTTTTCTTCTTACTAACAGGAACAAGTCTAAAGAGAAAATTGTATCAGGAAGTAGTGCTACTATAGCTGTACATACAGGATTCTAATAAAATATATAAATGAATTAGTCACCTATGTGGGCAAAAAATAATCTGCAAGCACTGGCAGTGTAGCGGATGTAATGAGATTACAGTTAGAACTGGCACTGAAGCACAATGACAGACAAACCTACTCCCTATATGTATGTCAAGTGAATAAACAATGAAAAAGTAAAATATAGCAGAGAAAAATCAGTGCAATTGGCTTTAGAAGTCACAACAAAGGACTTTTCTGAAGCAATCAGAAACATCTATTATGTTTCACAGTAGCATTAGTTTGCACTTAAGAGAGTACACATGGATAATAGTAAGAAAAGACTTGTCATGTCTTGAATTGTTTTGACTTTATTGCTGATTTACATTTAAGAAAGTAGTTGCCATTTTATAGATATGGAATATAGCAGGAATTTTAAAGTAAGGAAGATTTTAAAATCAATCAAGATGATCTAAAAGGTAGATAACTTTCCAGGAGAATTTATAGTAGTTCTTTTTGCTACAATGCAATTTAATGCTGTCGTATAAGCAAATTTTAAGTATGAATTGCACAGTACAGAAAGATTTATTCCAAGTCATCTAGTTGGTATATAGAACTTAACTGTAAACACATTCAGTGACTGTTTTGAAGCCTGAAGTTATAGCTTGCATGTCAAAAACCTCTCTATAAAGAAAAGATATTGAATCAATAAGCCTTATCATTTCAAGGGAATTTGCATTTCGTGCATTTTATGTTCCCATCTATGTATTACTAAATGACAATGACTGTCAACCATTATAATCGAGAAAATATCTTTGCTTACCTGAAATTTCCCATACTTTAAAATAATAAAGTCCATAGAACTGGTTTTTTTTCTGGGGGGTTTCAGCCAGTGTATCACATAAACAGACAAGACACTAGGAAGAGCACATTTTGAGATACACTTCCAGGCACATGGCTTCCAGAATCAAAGTATTTCCACCCCGATTTGATGGAAAATAGCTTGAGGAGAAAAGGCTACAATGTCTACTAATAAAGTATGTGGTAAATTCAACTTTGCAATAGCATACCAAAGTATTTTTATCTCAATGCCCATCTCTGTTTTTCTCCAAAGCAGGATGGGTTTGTGAACCTCATTAGTCAAAGAAGTCAAAATTATGCAATTCCGTTTATTTACCTACAGACTGGAGTCCATAGATCCAAGAAAATGGGCATTCAGCTTACTGCACACACTAGTCACCAAGGGCATCATTCTTACAGTTTGGCCTCCTAATCTTAGCAAGAAAAAACCCTATTATACGCTTCCTGCATGTGTGTCATTTAGAATTGGTGTTGTCTGCTAAAAAGAGATTTTTGTTTTAAGACCTCTGAGCATATACACTACCTATAGGTAAATTTCAGAATCATTATCACTATTCTGCATATTCAGATTTCGAAGTTTTGCAAACTCTTCAAGAACAAGGCTTACACTCAAAGTAATGTTTTAAATTACTAAATTGGCTCACATCAGGCATGCAAACACTTCCTATATATACTTTCAAATTTTACTCTTGTGTGAAGGAAGTTTTACATTTTTTACAGTTATTAGTTTAAAAAATGTGGTTCTTAAACTCCGTTTGAGCTGCTGACCTTCCTATCCTACAGGGAAGTACCAGAAAGGCACATCTCAAAGGATTAGAGTATATTTTTGGCCTGTTTTCTTTTGTACTAATTTCACATCCCTTACGTATAAATGAGCAGAGCTGGGTCCTGAGTATTATCTCACTACAGAATTCCATGAGGACGAACAAGAAAAATATTGTAATTTTATTATTAATTTGTTTACACTTTTGTAATCTCCTCCAGAGGGAGTGAACTTGAGAAGAGAAATGGTTCTAAAAATATTTTTCAGCACGAGGCCCTCTCACTGTTCCCAAGGCTGAATTTTTTTGTCTCCCTTCTTCCAATTTAGCACCAACAGGCTCTCTCAAAGGAGGAAGGGGCTCCCCAAAATCTCTTGCTGGTGTATGGGTTCTGTGTGGATCAGATATTTCTATGCTTCTGCTTTTAACTGTCACTATGTAATACAAATTGAGTTTCTGAAACCCATAGCAAGTGACAGCAGGGAAGGACTGTTTCTTTCAGCCTGCTCTTTCGAGAACAACTGATGCTGGATTTCTCCATTCTCCATTCTTTGTCTTCTCTCAGTGAGCTTTTCTGAAGTGGAAATAAACTTTTTTTTAAAATCAGAATGAACTTGGTGGGTAGATACTGTGGGCAGAAAAATCAAAAGAGTTCATCCATTTCATGTGCTTTTCAATGAAATTTACATTTACCCAACTTTGTGAATCTCCATCACTTCTTCAAAGGAAAAAGCAAGAAGGGCCTGTGAAATTGAAAATTGTTCTTGGGTCTGCCTAAACACTGAAGTTTGGAAATTGATCTTTTTAAAATGTGAGAGTTTCTTACATATATGCTCATTATTTGCCAGTACAACCAAAAATCCTTTGAAGAAAGTGTGGAATTTTAAACTACAGTATTACTTCCAGATTTTTTTCCCCTTAGATGACTGACAGTGAACAGTGTTGGAAACAGAAAAAGAGAATAAATAAACACAGGAGAGGAACTGTCAGATTTTAGGTTATGGAAGATACGTAGACTTAAGAAGTAAATGAAAGTGACTCAGTTGTGTCTCTTCCCTCTGCTCTTCATGGTCAGTTCATTCCAGGCAATGGGGTAGAGAAGAAGAGAATATTGAAGGTGCAAAGACAATCAGCAAGTCTGATGTAGTTAAACAAAAAAAGCTAAAAGAATCACAGTATATTGCTGATAGTAGAAATAAGGATTAAAATCTGTCTAGTTCCATTTGTAATTTTGCTATCACTCATAACAACAGAAACAGGAAAAAGGTACACAGTCACTAGCATAATATTCCTGGAGCTACTAAGGGGTAATATAGTCAAGACTGCACCCAAATCAAAGATAGAGGTGAGATGATGAATTCTACAAAGGTTCAAATCTCTGCACCAGCAGGTGCACTACATGGTACTTGGCCAAAGCACCTACATTTTTTTTGTAGAATCAGAACTGGTCATTACATTATTGATGAGCCACTCACTAACACAGCAAAAACAAATATCAGCTGCTGCTATTGCTTTAACCTCTAAAAAGAGATGGTTCAGACTAAAAAAATAACACCAACTCTCCTGTGCTTAGTCATTTAAAATATTGCTTGACCTTTGAGTGAAAACCGTGCTCTAGGGGAGTTAGCAAAATTTGGAAATCTGAATACGCAGAGGATGGTGATAATTCTGAAATTTACCTATGGGTTGAGTAAATGTTCAAAGATCTCAAAACAGAAATCTCTGTTTAGCAGACAACACCATTTCTTCAATATAGAGATTGCAGAGATAAGGAGAAGGTCTCTTACATACTCCTCTATGTTTGTAGTAGCATTTTCCAACACTTTTTAAAGCAATTCTCTTTGCAAAGATTTATGCACCAGGTTATTTATAGTTACATTGAAATAGCTATGCTTATGGCCACCACGTGGCTACTGAGTTGATTGAGAGCACTAATGATCAGTGATGACTTTTATTATCTCTGGGAACTTACTCCTGAAGAGCCTGTAGAATAAAACTCTGCTCATCTCCTCACTTCTTGCCCAGATATCTCCTTTCTCCTCACCTAATCACTGTCACTGCAACTCCGTGGCAGATGATCTTTGAAGGTCCCTCTAATCCAAGCCGTTCTATGATTCTAGAAGCAGTCAAAGCACATTCGAGGATTTCCAGATGAGCAGATTCCAAAGAAGAATCACATGACCCTACCGATGATCTCAGACTTCCAGAAGAATCAACAATCAGTGCAAAATTTGCTGGAGATACTGGCATATGTACTAGTGTATTCTAGAAATTACACTGATCTCAGACAAAAACTGAGGATGGGAATGACATGGAGGAGTCTATAGAAAGCTATTGCATTTTTAATAAAAAGTATTGAAGGCATCATTAATCACACTGACATAACAAGCTTTTGTTTTCATTAATGCGAGTTGTTGCCTTGTCAAACTTGTATAGGGTATGCTTCGGTTAAAAGGACAGCATAACTGAAATCTTGACACTGCTGGTGTAAGTTCATTCTAACTTCATTTGCCATAGCTACAGGAAAATATATTTTAAACTTTTATTTTTAAAATTCAATCAGAGATTGTCTTCTACAATTCTCCTGTAGGTGTTAATTTTTATCTATAGTATCTAGATTGCTCATGGTTTAGTAATTCATGTGTTTCTCAGTAATATGAATGTTTACAAAGAGTAACAACACAATAGATCATAGGACACATTTTTCATTTCCTCTGGACTGTTCCTGCAAGTCAGGTTTTAGATACTGTAAAGAGAATGTTAACAACTTGCATTGACAAAAAAGGCTAAAACTTGAAAAGATAAAATTAAAAAAAGATTATTTTTGGTAAATAAATCTTAAAACTTTCCTTTTCGGGATACGAATTTTAGCAGGAAGGGCTGTCATCACGCAAGGAGCTGTTCATAAAAATTCAAAGTTAACTTTTTGGTAGGAAATGTTCCTAAGAAATAACAGGTTCCTAAGATATAACAGGTTTCGTCTAGAAGAAAAAAAATCTTTTTATATCATGTTATTCAGATTTCCACTAAAGGTATTCTTACTATGTTAAAACGTTAATATCAGGAAATATCTTTGTATCAACATGAAAAAAAGATTGAAAAAAAAAAAATTTGGACAGACATTTTACTGAAATAACTTCTTAAATACTAATATAATAAGAAAGTGAAAAACATCCTAGAATACCCAGAAGCTTAGCTATATCTGGCACTCACATAACATGTGGGAGATACATGCTCATGGTTGTTCACTTCAATTTTCAAATAAATATTTACTAAGCATAAAAGAAAGGCTGATTCTAGAAGCCATCAGTGAGACCATTCCCTCACACTGTAAAAGTCACTGGTTGAAGACCATGCTCCTATTTCTGTTCAGTTATTTAGAGATGGAAAAGAGGTAATGGGAGCATCAAGACTTCTGAGAGTCTACTTGTAAAGTATACTGGCATTTAGAAAACTCATCTGTGGTTGGGAAGATTGAGGATCAGACTCTAGAAAAGCACAAACTCAATCCAAGTGACACATCCTTAATATGCATTTTAAATACTAATTTGCCAAATATTACCAGGGTGGACTTCCCTCTTGGTTTTGTTCATAGATTGCTTTTCATAAACACAGTCATGCAGTGAATGTCATCATCTTAATATTAAAATGTCTAAGAAATGCTTAATTCTATTCTTTCTAAAGAAAGACCTGTAAAAACATTTTTTTCTGCACAGACATCTACTTTAAGATGAAAATAAGCATATCTGAAGCAACTATTGTAAATGTTAACACAAAAATCCTGTGGTACAGTATTTTGTAGAGGGTGATAGAGTATATTAAATCCACACCCAGTTAGTACCAACCTAGTGTTTACTCAAACTGCACCTTCATTTTGGAGAAGTGACTTCCACCTTGTTGGACTGATATGTACATGTTGTGAACTCGTGAACCTCTTCAGAGCTTCCTGAATATAGCAATTTTTTTTTCTGCCTGCAGCTCATATCACAGTCTGCTGGGTTATTGCCACAGCTTTGGAAGGGGTTGATTTACATCAGCATGTTTTTGACTCTCATGCATTGATAAGGTTCTCTACAGGGCAGAGGAATCTCCAGCACCAAGGACAAAAATTTTTTCTCAGCCATTAAGATAAACTAAAGGCTTTTGAAACACACTCCCTTAAACAAACATGTGGAAAACTCTAGGTAGGTATTAAAGGTATTTTATTTAAGCAGCATAGATAAATGAAAATACTGATCTCACACAAAGAATATTACTGACTATATCCTGAATTTTGGTCTTACACACATATATAAATTAGATATACAGTTCTGTGAGATAATGACAATGTAAGAGCATGTTACAATAGGGATAATAGCATCTAACTGCTAAACAAACATAACCACAAAACCATCCTTCTCCAGTCCTGTAGTAACTGCAAAAATCTACAGTTTATGTTATTTTTGAATTCTTTTATAATCATCTCACTGTATAAAACAGCAGATTATGCTTATTTCCCAATTAAACACATCTTACTATTCCATATACCTACACAGAATCATTTTCACATCAGAGTTGCACATCATTCTCTAATGATTTTGAATCAATCAAATTCAAAACAAAAAAAAACCTAAAATAAGTGGTACTTTTGTGTATTTTCGAGCACAGGACTTTTACAATCCTTGGAAAAGAGAAAGGAAGTAATTTACTTCTCTTAGCTTCCAAATCAGAACCAGAGGCACCTTATGACTCATATACTTCTGCAGTATAAAGTCAAACAAATAGTACTGAAGTCATTGCAGGCTATTTTAGACTGTCATAAGTGGATAAACTTCACAGAAAGGACTTTCTGAAAGATTTATTACATAGCAGGACTGTTTCATTGGTGAAATTATGAGAGTTTGATGTCCCACACAGAATTAATAGAAATCACTTTTCAGCTTTGAAGTTTTAATGTGTCAGTTGTTTGATAAAATATTTGATTCCATGATACTATTGAAACAACAACAATATATCCACCTTTTCCAGATAGGTTTTGTTTCAGTAGGACAAATTGACCTTTCACTAGCCAGCAGTAATCCCAATGTGTAAACTGAAAATAGGCTTTATAATTAGAAGGCCAAGTAATAGTGTTTGCTGATACAAATGCAAATCCTTTTTAAAGTCAGTGAAACAAATCCTGGTTGTCCCTGAAAGATCCCTGCTACAGATCTCTGGGGTGAGTCTAATCCTTGTTATGCAAAGAGACAGAAGCCTTAGTGCCTTATGATCATGTTGCATCTTTGTGCCTCTTGCAAAAATCTTCCAGCCATGCTGTGCTTTTCTGCCCTGCTAGGGATCATCCTGCACTGAAATGGTCCTTCTAAGATCAGCTGAATTAACATTTAAAGAAAAAGTTAAGCTTAATAGAAAAGGATATCTTAGACAGAGGGATCATTATTTTACAGATGGAAAGCATAAGGCACAGCATTAAATAATAAATGGATGATGAGTTGAATTTTTTAATAACAGACAGTAATCTACCACACTCAACAGCATTTATTTACACCAAGGGATATTACATTTCTTCTAGCCTTTGTGATTTTTAATTATTTATTTTTTTAAAACTTTTTCTCTGTTTTACCAGTAATTTACACTAGAAAGACCTATAATCCAAGTTTAGCTCAAGTCAAACCATCCACTGCAGTCTGCCTTTATAAATATTTAATGCTAAAAATTCGCTGAAACTCCAGGTAAAAACTTGGTGTATTACTTTTTCCTTCCTCACAGAAGATCAGTAAAACTACTTGGAAAGATTCATGTCTGTTTATAACAAGTAGACATAAAGGGAAATAAATTTAAGAGAGAACAGAAAAATTGAGCTAACAGTTCAAACTCCAGTGTTTTATTTGTAAATGCTTTCTTCCATGGGTACCATAGTAAAAAGTACAGAAGAGAGAAGGACAGAAGAAAGATCACATTTCTAGATTAACCAAAAATGGATCTAGGATAGTAGGCCTTGTGAAAGTACACTTGTTCCAGGTATAAAAATACGTTGTTAAAATGCAATGCCTTCTTGTTTTACGGGCTTGTATGATGTGGCATACTGCTGCTGTTTATATATTTTTAGATTCCCACATCCCGTATATCATCAAATTACTTGTGCATGATATAATATAGTACATATTTTAACTGAGTTAAGACCAAACACAATTTTGATAATCCTCTAGCCTGACTTCCTATACAATTTGTGCATAATTTCCACCAAAGATCTTCATTGAATGAGTTCTACTTAAGGTCCTGAACATCATACAAAAGAAACGCAAAACATACTCAAAATCTGTCATCATTTTTACATCACTGTTCAATTTTTACATATGTCTAGTTTCAGGTCCCAGCAAGTAATCTTCATTATGTGTATGTCTACTAGATTAAAGTGATCATCCACTGCTGGAAAATGTTCCAATATATCTCTAAACAGATAATATTCAAGCGTTTTTTATACTTTATAACAAAGATTTGTGGGGGGGTGTTGTTTATTTATTAATCTCAAATAAGAAAATTACGAATACAAGAGGGGTTTTGCACAGATTTTTTTTTGTAACACAAACTTCCCTTACAGATTTTTTTCACATTCCACTTCAAAAAGCTTTCTTAATTTAAATAATGTTGGATGAATGCATACTGTACTAATTTAAAAGTATTATATGGGTATCTATAACTGAGCCTGCAGAACAGACCTGCAATCTCATAGAATTTGGACTTTGCTGTGTTATTGTGCCCAATGCAGAAAGACCTACTAATTTATTCACTGTGAAAGAGCCCAACCCAGTCTTTTGTTGCACTTCTGCAATAACTGGTGAAATAAGGATTGCTGAAAGTGGATGTTTATTTGAGAATATACACTCCATGAATGTGAGATCCTGAAGGCAGTGCTTCAGGCTAACCGAGAGAAGGTGTAGAGGTTGAGCAAGGTGTGAAAACTAAGCTGGAGAAACTGTAGAAATAGTGTCGTGCAGCTGCTGCCTTTACTGAAGTAGCAGAGATAAGACAGTAATGGTCTGAACAAATTTTTAAAGTAGCAAGATTGATTTGTTTTGTGGTTTTAAAAAATATGTACTCTTTGACATAGCAAGAATATCAGTGTCTTTACTGTTCTTAAGGTAAGTTTAAGTCATTCCTACATACGTTTATAGTACGGAAGACTGCACAGAGCTAAATGAAGACAATGCTAGAGGCAAGCACCTGAAGGGCTGACTAATGCTTTGCCTGTGGTTAAGCACTAAGTGGTACTACATCTGTGCTTTGTACAGCAAAAGGACACAGTCTGACAACTGTCAGGAGTGGGGAATGGCATCCCCAGAAAGAATGCTGAGAGGCAAACTAGAACAAGAAAAACATGCATTTCCCTCATCTCTGTCATCCTCTTAGTTCCCTTCTGCACCTGTCATGACCGATTGGACTAAGAGTCATTCACATTTACTGGCACATGTACTGGCACAAGCTCCCCAAACTCTCTAGAACTGCTTGAACTCTGCTGATCTACGTATATAAAGTTTTGGTTTAGTTTGGTTTTTTGTGTTTTTTTTTGTTTGGTTTGGTTTTACTTTGAGGTTTTTTTCATGTTATCCTACTCATTAAATTACAATCTTCAAGACTCGTGGGCATCAATTTTTGTGACAGCAAAATCAATGAAAAATGAAGCAACAGGTAAAGGTAATCACAAAGTCAACCACTTTTAAAACACAGAAACCTCATTTTCCTGCCACTTTTTTCCCCCAGACGATGGATCTCACAGACACATACGCAGACACCTCCTCTACACACTTTTCCAACCCAGGGACAAACAGACCACCATCAAAAAAATCCTTTTTATTCTGTGGACTGTGAAGTCTTTTATTGTTCTTTCTAATTTTGTTTATTTCATAAGTGTCCACATAATTTTCACGCAGAAAGTTTCTGAAAGAAATACAACTTAATATGTAGCCATGGGTTCTTTGTTACTCATTCTGTTTCTGTGTCTCAGAAATTTTACTTATGCTATGCTTTGTTGGGTTTTTTTGTTTGTTTTTTTTTTTTATCCTGAGCACAAAACGACACTTTGTCCTCAGTCTGTGCAGCCTAACCTCCCTGAGAAGGGTGTATGATACTTCCAACAGTAACAGCTCTTGCGTTGATGCATTGTCATCATGATATAAACTAAGGGAAAGACAAATGCAGTGATCCAGGCTGCATGTTAGTTTGTCTGAATGCTGAAATGTGCATTTCTGTGTTGTAATTCTTCCTGAAGGAGGAAGAGAGAGAAGGAAGAGAACTCCTGGATGTGCATGCCAGCTTGTAATATGGAGCACTTGTCTACCAGTTTATGTCAGGTCATGATGCAGATGGTCTGTCTCCATGTTTGAAATTAACTCTTTTTTATAATAATTTCCTTCATATTAGAAAATCCTATAATATTTCTGACAAATGCAATGAAAAATCTGTTTGAAAAGTGCTGAAGGGAGTTTGTCTCTGAAATGGAATGTGATGACAGCCAAGCAGCATAAACCAGGACTGATGTCAAAATGTTAGGGTAGGAAGAAAAAGATGCATTGGCTGTTTGCCTAGCATAGTCTTCTGTATTGGAAACATTGCACAGAGATGGGCAATCTCCCAGAAACTGGCTTTTCATCCATGAAAGAAAATTCCTCATGTAAATTTGACAAAAGGCTGGCATTTCACAGAAGTAGCTTTCCATAAAAAAAAAAAATTAAAAATTCATAACTATTTTCAGAACAGTCGATAATGCCAAAAAGAATATTTTGGTTAGGCAGACAAATAAAGTGATATGGAAGTTTAAAGTATGATGATCTTAAAATTATTATAGCTGTTCACCAGGTGATAGCCAGTTTGCTCATTGATAATTTAAAATTGATACGTTGTTATTTTAAAAAGCAAAATAAATCTGCTAGGAATCTATCAAGAAAACATTTCGCGCTCCTGTATTTTACTTGCAGATCTGGGTCATGTCAAAAAGATTTCATTATTTTTACAGCCAATAAAATTGCAGAACCAGATAAATTTAGATATAAGGACTACTTGAAACATACCTCAAGTCTAACTCTGATCTCTTTTTGTGACTGTGGGTACGTCCCTTGACATATTTAATCTCAATCTGCAAAAAAGAAAATCCAATGCTTCTTTAGGATCTTTGCCTACATGCTTACACTGAAAATATCAAAAGCACTTTAGTCAGAGGATTAAGTAAAAAAATCTTACTAATTTCCAAGGGCAACTGGGAACTACACTTCTCTGGATGCCAATAAGCAACCTCCACACTATTCCTGCATGTAAGCAGACTGGATATTCAACACTCTATATCTTTGTTTGTCTCTCAGGGCAAATAATATCATTTACTTCGAAGTAAAATGTGTTAATCTTTAATAACTTTTGCAGACTAGTGTCTTATTGTACAACTATCTTGAATTCAAACTTTTAATGTAGTTTTGTTCTTTTTTTTTTAAGAATATCTAAAGTAAATGTTCCATAAATGTGAAATACTGCATAAACTTGTGGATTCTTCATGGGTCACTTCTGCTGCACTAGGCTTACCAGATTTTTCAGCAGGTAGAGTGGAGAAAGTTGGATTGCTCTTCATGAAATCTGGATGCATTTGTTACACATCTAATATTATAGGTAGATATAGAAATTTATCCTAGGTCACCGCTAATTTAGTGCAATCAGAGAAATTCCAGTTGAAGATCAGATAACTAATATAGGACGTTATCAGAAGAAGTCATTCAGGTCAATCCTAAAGTACATGGACTAAAGGAAAAAAAAGTCTGAGATTTCTTTTTTTTGAGCTCTGCTGTGCTGTAACAATCTGTTGTATTGCATGCGTTAAAATTAGACACACAATTAGAATAAGACAATGTTTTAATTCTTCAAGCTTCTATTTTTTCTATTCTTTTAAAATGCCTTGTTTCTAAAACAGATTTTGTAGAATTTTAAATCTGTTTTCATACAATTCTGTACTGCAGGCATTATGAGTAAGTATTTTATAATCAGATTTCACTGAGAACAGTAGACCTGTCAGAAATTCTTGGCTATTAAAGGAAGGAGTGGCACACTGTACATTATCTGTAGTTAGTGCTCAGTAAATTGTTTATTTCAGCAGTGCAACTTCTGGTTTTGACTTGGACGATCTCCACAACAAAATATTATTTCCTTACATTTATTTTTCAGACTTAATATTCTATGGATATGGTTAAAAGAAGGCTATTGATCTTGGGGTTTGGAAAGTTCATTGAGATAATTCAGCTGGGCCTGATCAGGTAAGTCCTCCATACATGTTTCTTTTCCCTGACTACACTCAGAAATAGATGATTTCGGAAGTTTGATAGTACTGAATGGATATGCTGCCAAATGAATATGCTGAGAAGTCCAGAAAGCAGAATTCTGCTGTCTGGACTACTCAGCATATAGCATTTTGAATTTTTCCAGGGTCAGATCTGTAGGTTAGTAGCAGTCAGACACTTTAACTATTCATCAGATGGACACAGCAAAATATAGTGTTACTGAAGCTTGTAAATTTCCACATTTTGAAATTACATTGTTAGCTTTTCATTGCACATTTTTATTTTTTTTTTACTAAGAACATATTAAATAGTAAGACAATGGCCAAACAATGCCCAAACTGAAACTGATATGATTCCTCCTCACGTAGTGAGCTGCCAGAAGTTCTGACAAAAGCGCAGAGGAACTTTGTGAGAAGAGCTAATTAATTCTGATTTCTTACAGTTTTGTATCATATACTTGATGAATTCTGACACATAAACTCTGAGTACTTGTTTGAGCAGGTATGTTCTCCCTCATAAGTATGAACTTCAGATCCTGATACTTTATTTTTTCTGTGAGTATGTGTTTGCAGACCTTCTTAAACTTCCGTCTGGATGTATAATATCACAGAGCTTGGAAGAACTCAGTGGTCTTTTAGACTTCTCTTTCTCTGTCCAATTGGCAGAAAGCAGCCAACTGGTGAATTGACTGGTGTTGTTATGGAAAGAAGTAAAACGACGATAAAATAAATCATAAAAAAAAAATTGTGACCAAATTATTTTTTTGCTCTGTTCCTTAAGGGGGCGTACCTTAAATCCACCCACCATTTTATTTCCAGCAGGGGCACATTGGAGTTTTACACCTGACTCTAGAAGAGGTGACTATACTTTTAAAAAAGAAAGACAAAAGACTGTGATTATAAGCATGTCAAAGCCATTTTTACAATTTTGAAAATTTTCTGTAAAGGGACTCTTTCTGCTCCTTAAATTGCTTGAAGTTTTTACATTATTTAGTCATGATATGTATGAGGCTTAGTGTTAGTCTGAATAATCCAAGTACAAAACAATTTGCATAAATTGAACATTTTCAAAATTGACAGCAAGTAGATAGAATGGGAAAAGTTATATTCTTGTGAAGGTCATATGCTCAGTAATAACACAGAAATTTAGGCATCTTTATTAAATTGCCTGCTGTGAGTTATAGAATGAAGACAGAGTAAAGATCAAAGGAAGTCCTCAAAAGACCTTATAATCCAGTCATATACGTGATATGTTTGTTTTACCTACCACCTACACAACACATTGTTTTAAGGTAAAAAGAGCAATTTGGAATAAAGGTTTTAACCTTACAGCTACTCAAACAAAACAATACAAACACAACATCTGTCTTGTTTTTCTGCTCTCTTTATATAGCAAGAGCTCTGCTTTGTAAAATTATTCCAAAAATACATCAAATTATCAATGTAAATTTACAGAGTTGACCTCCCTAATAATCCTCTTGAATTAAATGTGCCCAAAGTGTCTAACAAAGTGACATCTAGCGTATCACACTGATATGAGCTCCTTCCTTTTTTTTTTTTTGGAGGGGGAAACATAATTAAAATTATATTTATTAAAATATGAACCTTGCTGCAGAAAGAACTTTTAATACAATAAAAGCTTCGTATCTCACTATGGGATGATCTGTGGAAAGAAGTAGAGAGGGGCAGAAGCAATTTCTGAAATGTTATAGAACCTGGACTTCAGAAGATAAATATTGCTGATACATCAGCAGGGGTAAAAATAACTTCTAATATAACCCATGAGCCCCCACAGAAATGAGTAAAAAGGAGTATATCTCCCATTAAAAAGGAATAAATGTCTCTTATGTAGGATATCTGAATAATGGCATCTTACAAAAGAAAAGAGAACTTCAAATGGAAGAGAAAGTAGACATCAATAACATAGATGTTTCACCTGTAAAAACTTGAATATTGTCCCTACTAGTATTGACAAGCTTCCTGAACCTTCTATATTTTGGAAAAAAATTCTTATGGACTTCAGTTTCAGCAAGAAAGTCGCAATCAATCTACTTTCGTTCAGTGATGGCAGTGTTAGATTGGGATGGACAGAGGAAGGGAGGAGGGCATTCTTATCTTCGCTGTTCAAATGCAGATGTCGAGACTATGTGAGTGTTTGGGTTGCACGTTTTATGCAGTAGTGAAGTAATAATTTCAGGTTAAATATATATTCTTTCCTGTGTGCAGGACAGATGAAATGAAGAGTATAAGAAGAATGAATTTTTCAAGTCTATTTAGAGCAATATTTGAGGAATCTGGGATGACACTTAAGTATTTCATTTAGATAATAACTAAGGTTTCTCTAAGTTCAAGCATTAAATATTGAGTCGTTATATCTTTTTTTTAAAAAAGGCTCTTTCGAAGTAACCACAGAAGTTGTTATCATTATATCTGCACTGAAAAGTTAGAATAGCTTTTGTATTTTGCACTATGTAAACTATGTACCCTGGAGCTGTTCAGACACATTTAAAAAATAGCTTTTGCATCCTAATAACATAATACTACTGTTGGATAATTATACTGTTGGAACCTAGAGATCCATGATCATTCTTAGGAATTCAGTATTTTGTAAGAAGCTCACTGCTTACTTTTACTTGGGAGTTATATATGGGAAAATCAGACTGTAAAATTTTAGAACATCTCATTAAATCTCTGTGTAAAATAATGTGTTCATTTCTCTGAGGTGTTGTTCAGTGATGAATAGTGTAGAAATTTCTGGAGGAATGCAGTTCAGAAAGGGCGTCCCCTCCAACTTCCTGTCATTAAACATCTCATACAATACAGGAGACACAACTTTATTACTTCAAGCATTTTTTTCAGTTACTGCCAATTACAAAACAAAAGTAGTAATTGTGTACTTTCAAGGACAGAACAGCAGCAACTGCATTTTTAAGTCATCTAGATTTTTTCAAGGTTTTTTGTTTGAAATACACTTTTTTTTTTCAAAAGTTGACTTGCTATGAGAAAGTCTTTTTTTATCAGGCTAATGTCATCCTAATTATTTAATATGTTACACTGACTGCAACTGTTATTAAATATTTATTCAGATGTCTATTGCCAGTACATATGGGCATAAATAACCTACCATCTAAAATTTGATTCAGTCAACAAATATCCTTCTATATTTAAAGCTGGTAATTTCAAATATGTGTGTATAGAAAGTGCTGTTCCTTTGAAATTACCCTTACAGCTGGCCTTCAATTTTTCAATATCATTTTTTTATTGAATAATGAACTATTTTATTGAATAATGAACTATTTTATTGAATAATTCAAGTGTCTTTGTCATATTAAATTAGCATCACTGTATGATGTAGTCTCTCAATATTATGCATGAAATAACATTTCTGATTTACAAAGACACAGTAACCTGGACTGCTTAGTAAAAAAGAAGAGGCTTAACTCCCAACATACTGCTTTCTAAGGTTGTATACCTTTTCCCTCAAACTCTAGACATTTGGGGAGCTAGAAAAACCTTACTAAACTAATTTTAGAGATGAAGAAACATAAGTTATCTTCAAAATATTAATGCACTTCTCCATACTGAACGATTTGAATATCCAGTACTAATTTGGTATCTAATACTAATACTCTACAATACTAATCCACCAATCAAGAAAGAAATAACACAGATCTACCAGTAAGAAAAGAACTTGTTTCAAAGTTTCTAGGATGAGGCTCACTACATTGAAGATTTCTTTAGTTTTCCTATTTTGGAGGGAAAAGATGTTAGCTCAGTACTACTCATCATCATCATGGCTAGGCTTCGTGAACGAAGATATGGGAAGGGCTCTACCCACACTTGCTACAAGCACGCTGATGGCTAAAAAGGCCGATGCGAGATAGGCAAGTCCGGTAGCAAAACGCACAGTGGAAAGTCTCCTTAGGCAGTATTGGCGAGGCACGGTTCTTTCTGTGTTGTCTTTTCTCCTTGAGACTAATTCTACGTGCGTTCTCAAGGGAGGCAGCAGCGTTATGGATGGTGTGTCTCCACGTCTCCTGATTGGAGGCCAGAGTGGGCCACTGCTGGTAGTCAATATGGCCCAAAGTGAGGTATTGTTTCAGAGAGTGCTTGTATCTCCTCTTTGGGGCTCCTCTGTTGCGGCA
>NW_009729988.1:75085-102018 GCF_000703405.1 Apaloderma vittatum | reverse complement strand
GGGGCCGAGAGGTGAGAGGTGAGGTGCTGGGCGGACGCGGTGTTTGGGGAGGAAAGGAAAAATATCTTGCTTGTATTTTCTTATTTTTGAGCCGGCTTCCCCCATGCGCTAGTTTAGGGCTCCCCTACCCTTCACTGGGGGTTCCTGGCTGATATAGGACACGTGTTGGTGGTGACTGTGGAAAACCATAACTCGGTTTTTATATTAATGTAGCATTTATCAGTTTAAAGTGGCATTTGCATGTGAGCATGCAGCAACTGGGTGTTTTTTGACTAGAACTGGTTCTTTTGAACTGTTGATTTATCTTAGCCCACCTAGTGTTAAATGAATTTTCCCCAAAGCTTTCACTGGCTGTTTCTACCTTTATTGTGAAATACGTGCATTAAGTTGTTACCCAGAAGGGTTTGATTTGAAGCAGGTTTTTAGGATTGACAGGTTATTTCTTCCTTGCAAATTCATATTTTTTAGTTTTCTCCCATGAGTAAAGTGATTCCATTGAATGTTTCAGGGCAGAAGAATGCTCAAATCATTGATGCAATAAATGTATTGTTAATTCTAATTGATTAAGTGTGTGGTAGTAACTACTAAGACCTTACTCAATCATCTTCCCGTGTTCAGGGAAGTAGTGGGATTCTGCTGTGGTATTAATGCAGTTGTGGGTTTTTGTTTGTTTTAATAAAAACAAACCGTTGGCTTTAGCACCCTAGACCTTCAGATTACTCTTCCTGGCTGCTCAGCAGAGAGAGCAAGGAAGCAAAACTAACGTCTGTCGCTAAATATGGTTTCATACGCATTGATGAAAGAGCCCATAGGTAACGGTCCCAAGGTTACACATTGCATGTGTACATGCAGTGCCAGCAGATGCATTTTATTCACGTTAGACTGGATGTTATGTTTTCATTGTAAACATTTTGGGGTTATATGAACAGGTGATACTAAATAACATAAGTACTGTGAATAGTGCTAGTTACTGAAAAAAGAAAAGCTATTTGCTTTGCTTTTATGATTGTTTTGCTTTAGATTGCTTTATTACTTTTTATTATTATTATTTAATCTGTGGATGAAATTGCTTTAGCTTTTTTCTAAATACTGTTAGATGGGACTTCTTAAAAAAATTCACACCTGGAAGCTATTTTTTTCCTTTTTTTTCCTCTCTATTTCCTTTTCTCCTTATTTTTGTGTTGCTGATTTTAGTTGTTGCTTTTGGGTTGACTTGTCCTATGACAAGCTAGCATTTCAGAAGATATATGTATATACAGGTGGGCATGTTTATAGATTCAAGCTATGTATCAGAGAGAAACTAGCCAGTACAGGACATAGCTGGCCTAAAAATGAAAAATCTCAAACCTGATGTCAGAGAACAAGAAACAATGTGACAGCACTTAAAAGAGAATGGTGGAAGTGTTTCTGAAATGGTCACATCAGGATTTTAATCTGTTCTCTAATGAGAACGGTGAGAAAGTTCCTTAAGATTATTAATATAGTCAATGGATCATAGCTGGAATGCTGTGCTGTGCAATATTACCATAAATCCTGGAGTTCGTAGAACAAGAGTCGTTTTCAAAATGGCCTGTTCACATAGTGCTACAGCCCTTGTTCTCTGTCTTACTCAACCATTCCTTTATCAGTCTGTCTCTGTATCTATCACAAAATGACAGTCCTAACTTACTTTAAACTCTCCAAAGGTATATTCTTAAATTTTAATGTTGGAAAAGCTTCATGATGACTACTGCTTTGGCTTAATGTGGTATAGCTTCTGACAGCTGCTGCTGTAAGGAAAGCAAAGGATGACTGCATTACTGTCAGTTTTTGTCAGATTCTAGCTGCCAAACTCTTGCAGGGATTATGACAGTGAACTGAACAAGAGTGACAAAAGGAGTCAAAGCTGTGATTTTGAACAAGGGAGAGTGGACACTTGAATTGGGTTTTGTGGGTTGTCTTCTACATGTGGAGTTCTTTGTGGTGTTGTGTTTGCTCCCATTTTTTGCTCCTCAGGACTTGTACCTGCTTTTGGCACTCTCAGAAATAAAAACATAACTGTTCACAGAAAAGGTAAAGAGTATGAACAGAAGGATAGGTTTAACTGTGGAATGCACTTGAAGGAGAAGGTAATTGCAGGTGTGGCCCCCATGTATGCTGAAAGCTGTCTGGATAGCCGCTTGCAGGTACAATGAAAACGTGACTTTATTTTCAAGCCAAAAAAAATGGGTGGCATGCAATAGATTAATAAACTATGTTCTCATGAAACACCACTTAAATCTTCTTTTTCAAACAAATTTCATGCTCATGTTTCCTGGATGAGTTTCTGAATAAAAGAGATGGTATATTTCTGTGTAGATAGAACAGTAGCTGCAGGTACTGTTATCTGTCTTATTCGATTAATTTCCAAGCTTTCCCACTCTATGATGACAAAGCAGCAGAATAAAAAGACATAGAAACAACCTGGTTTTACATATTACTACTTCTTTTTGTAGTGAGGTATAATAGTGTGACACTGCCTCAGTTTGCAGCTCACAGCAAATATAATAGGTGCCAGTGATTGCCAAGATTAAGGATGACACTTAGGCTGTTTCCTGGATCCTGGTGAAACAGAAGTCCAAAGGATGTAGCAAATGCTTCTTTTCTTGTTGCCTTTCCCTGCTCGCTTTCCCCAGTGTCCTCCAATCCCTGTCCTTTCCGTCTGTTCTTGACTCTAAAGCTGTGGTGAATGGAATGAGTGGTGGATAATGACATATGCATATTTTGGGGACTTGGGACCTAAAGCAGCTTTAGCTGTGATTACTTGCTATATGAGGGTTCTCCAGTGGTAGGTGAGTTTCTGCAGTTAACAGAAATACTGTTAGGATATAGACAAGCTCTGCGTGTAGTGTTAACCATTTTAGGGATAGATGAGCCAGGAGGGAGTAAGTGAGAATGAAAACAAACCAGTGGGAAAGTACTGCAATTAGTAATAGGAAACAAATACTCATTTGATAGTTATTTCCCATACTATCTGCACTAAGATAATACTATTAGTCCAGTACTCTATCAAATGCTTTTGACAGTTGGCACCTATGACTTATTTTCTAAATTTATATGAGAACTTTAGAAAACTAAATCCACTGTTGGTTTTGTATTTTGTATCATTGTTCTCCAAATCTGAGATTTGCTGTTTCCTACGTGTTCTCTGGTAATGTCAGCTGAAACATGCTGTAGCAGTCACAGGAGAGAATACTACAGCAGATTGCAAAACAGTGTTGTTTGTGTTTTCAAGTTCTATTAGGAATGAGCTGTTTTAAAAATTATATCAACTGTGGCACTTCAAATTCTGGGAAGTGTTTTTGAAGGGTCTTGTACTGGGAGATAATAAAAGATTTGTTTAGTTTGCGTAGTAAGTTTGCTTAGTTTTGAACTAGAGAGAATTTTGTAATGTTGAAAATGGAGCCTAGGTGAACCACAGGTCTGATCAGGATTGATGTCTGTATTCCTAGTTCTAGAGCAGCGTTCAAATATCTTTAGAAACAAGGATTTTTTGAGAATATCTCTTGTTATTTGTTCTAGGAAAAACAAAACTATTGTTTTTCACAGTATGTACATTTCTGAGCCATGTTTTAGAGTGTTGGTTTATATTCCTAGGAAGGATACATGTAGCACTGGTTGAGTTCCATGGAAGCCACGCCCATGTTAGAGTCTTTCCTCTGGGTTTTTCTTATTTTTTGGTTGTGTGGTTTTGTGTTTGTGGTTTGTTTTTTTTTTAAGACCAAGAATTTGCAATGCACCAGAAAGATTAGTCTTTTCCAGTCTTCCTTAGCCATCACACATATACTTAGGCTTGTCTGTAGCAACAAAAGCTATGTGTGATCAATGGCTAGTTTGTGTTATATTACTTTTGATTATTGTAGTCACAAAGTGGTTGGTCATAAGAACTATGTTTTAATCTCATCCAGAGTTTTCATATAATCTCAGTGTCTTAAAAAATGGTTTATATTGTGTGTTAGAGCTATGATGAAGTTTTGTGATACGATTTTTCAGGCCACTAAATGTTGGGTACTATGTGAGTACAAAGTATGCCGTGGATATTATTTCAACGATAACCCTCTCACTTTTAAACTTTCCTCAAGCTTAAAGTAGGTGCTTCTCGTCCTAAAACAAGAGTGTGATTGAAGGTCACATAGTAATTAACTCTTGGACACAATTCATTGACATTAGAAGGGTATTCTTCAGTTGTTCTGTGATGCAGAACAAATGCTTCATTAATCAGAAACATATGAACCTGAGATTGAAAACTAATAAAATCAAGTGCTATGACTCGACATTGCTGAGGACACCACTTATTACATGTATTTCTTCATGTGATTTTCAGCATAAGTATCTGGATTTTTTTTTTCTTGAATGTGAGGATTTTAGAAGACTTCTTTAATAACTTTTTTTCATAACTTTTTCAATACTCATGAGAAGACAGAAGAGACCAAAGCTATCTTGAAAAATGGGAAAAGAAGGGACAGGAATGTTTCTATAAAACATCTAGACTTTTCATTTTTCAAACAAATTGCAGCCATTATAGTCTCTTCAATACTGTGGGGGAAAAATAAAGACAGTTAGAAAAGGCCATAAATAAGTGCAGGTTACCTTTTTTTCCTCTGGTGAATATTCTCCATGTACACTAGGTTTGAATATTTTGTTATTTTTTAGTCTGAAAGAAAGGATGAATAAATGAAACTTAAACGTACCTGTCTTGGTCTTAGTGGGGTAGAATTTGAGGAGCGTATCACTTGAGGAAGTCAGCTCCTTGATTACCTAACTATTAGCACTGGGCTCTGAACAGACGTGTTTTAGAGTATGATGAATAATTTTTTGTTTTGTTTTGTTTTTGTTTTATCCTTGCTTTGATGCCTGAGATTTATCTGAGGCAGATAACTTCATTGTATTTTGTGATTTCACTGTGGTTTGGTTTTTTGGCATACTTCATAGTTTTAAGGAAAAAAAGAGTATAGCTAGCTTCTTTGAAGTTAGATGGGTTCTCTGAAAATTCCCTCACGTAGTAGACAGAATGGGTAATGTTTAGTTGAGACTTCAGACTTGTGATTTTCTGATGAAAGGTAAACACAGCTCTGAAACTCTTGGTCAAGTTACTGTAAAAACTAGAAGAAAAGGGTGTGAGTTATAAAGGGTTGTGCATGTGATTCTTACAAAACCCTCACCGTTATGGAAAGAAGTGGAGTACAAAGTACATGACAAACACTAGAAAGGACTTTTTATTTGTACTCTATTGTGATATGATACATTTTTTAAAAATATGTAGGAGTAGAAAATATAAGAGAACCAGAGTATTTTATGGCTAAAGGAAATGTAAAGTCAGAAAGGATCCTGGCATCAGAAGGGCCAGAAGGCGAGGTTTGTTAATTTTGTTGGTGCATGCTGCAAATTGTAACAAAGCATTTATACAATTATTACTCACGATGATGTTTCTTTTTGCTATCATAGTGTCTATTCTGTCAGCCTCAGTACTAACACCATCTCTGATTCATAAATGACAGATAAATTCAGTTCATTAGCACAAAGTTCTGGGGTAAAGCTGAAATCATTCCACTCAGTTCTTAGACAACCTTAGGCTCAAGTTGTATGTCCAGCTGTTAGAAGTCTGAACACTGATCTGCTCCCACCAGCTTAAAAATCTGTAAAGGCTATTACCAGTTGAACTGTCCAGGGGGAGCATATGTTATGTCCTTTGTTTTTCATAGTCACCTCTTTGTGCAAAGAACTTCACAAGTAAGCAGTTTTGTTCTTTATACTATGATCTGTCCCTCCATCCTCTTAATCTCAGTGCTGAACCTAGTCATCATGTGCTTCAATAGTTTTAACAGTACATAAATTACAGACAATAAAATGCCTTGCATTTTCCCACCCACTCATTTGCCCCCTTTGTGTCCTTCATTGCCTTCATGTTCTATTCTTTGCTTTCTTCTATATAGACACCTGTGTCTCAGTGGCCTTTATTTCTGATTTTCAGGCTCTGACTCCTCAGTGCAAATTTCACTCAGCTAAACCTCTGCAGAGCTGACTCTGCGTTCGGTGCCATTTGTCAATTCCATTGATCGCTCGCTCCCCGCCAGTGTGAAGGGAGACTTGCTGAGTCAGCAGCTAGCAACTGGCCTGTTCTGGGATTACACTGTAAGAACCTCCACATTAAAAATAAGGAGCTTTCGGATTCTCTGCAGTGGGACTTCTGAAATGAATTTTAAAAGTCTCTCAACCCTCTCGCTTCATTCAACTGTAATTTTTCTTATTAATTCCTTCTCATTTTCCAAAAAAATGACTCTCCTGTGGAAAAGGAAATTGTGCCTTACATGTTTAAATAATTTTACATTTTATTCTATTTCTTGTTATAACTGTACATCCATGTGAGTCAAACAAGAAAGCAGTTCACATCCTAGAGTATGACCCTGCATCAGTTTTTAGAGGGGCATGATCTGAGTTTAAAGATGTATTTTCATTACTCTCTCTCTCCCACCTTCTTTTAACTTGCATCATCTGTTACTCATATAGGAGAGGGCATGTTTCAGAGAGAGAACAAATGATTGAGTTTGGGATAAAAACGATTATTTCTCAACTGCCTGACAAAGAAACTATTTTGTTTCAGCTGAAGAAAAACTTTGTAGCATTTTGACTACTAGGAATTCTCCCTAGACTGTAGGATCTATTTTTTTTTTAGAGCATAGAGTCTTTCCTAAGTAGCTTTTCAATGCGTATTTCCATGGGAGCTGGATCAAACAGTCCTTTTCCTGCCTCTCTGTCCCTTCTTTTTCTCCCTATATATTTGCTCTAGACTCTTAATCATTTGCCAGGAACATCTGCAGATTCTCCATGAGTGTCATCATTTTGTCATGACAGAGGAGCTGAAGATCTGCACAATAGAAGCATCTTGTATTTTCACATCTTGAATACTACTGGGCCAACAGTTCATGTGAAGCAATGCTTCAGTTGTTTGTAGATGGGACATGGACTGTGCATCCTCGTCTCCTCCTCATAGCACTCATTTCTCTTTTGCTGTTTACTCGGACTTGTACATGAAAGGGGGCAGAATTAAGATCTGGGACTGTGTGAGCTTTATTTATATGCCTAATTCTGTACAACGTAGTGATAAATCACAGAAATATGTTCCACTGTCATCCTTGACAAGGATGATATAAATTATTTGAATGCTAACAGAAAAATTGCCAGTGTTCTTTCTGAAGACATCATAAGCCTCAAGCCTGCAAACCTTGATTCAGGGACTTGAATGTAAACATAATGGTTTTCAGTACTGAATTCAACAGGTAAATTCCACAATATTTTAGTCAGGCTGTTGAGAGATTTCACACATTTAGTTTATTGTTTGGTGTATATTCCTCTGACTATTTCTTTCATTAAATGAATGTCCTAATCAGAAATACTTGATGTAATGTCCAAATTACTGGTAAAGTTTGTTCACCAGTGGCTAGATCAGAATGTCTCCTTGACTATACATCTAATGTTATTACTTTACTAAACCCTATCTCTGTACTTTTCCTTCATCTCCGGGGAGACGTTATAGTGGCCTTCCAGTCCCTGAAGAGCGCCTACAGGAAAGCTGATGAGGAATTGTTCACAAAGGTGTGTAGCGACAGGACGAGGGTCAATGGTTTTAAACTAGAGCAGGGTAGATGTAGATTTAGATTAGAAGTTAGAAAAAAGTTCTTTACAATGGTGGTGGTGAAACACTGGAACAGGTTGCCCAGAGAGATGGCGAAGGCTCTGTCCCTGGAGGGTCAGACTTGATGGGGCTCTGAGCAACCTGATCTAGCTCAAGATGTCCCTGCTCACTGCAGAGGAGTTGGACTAGGTGACCTTTAAAAGTCCCTTTCAACTCAACACAATCTATGATTCTGTGATTTTCTGAAGCCACAGGCTATTGGCAGTTTGCTTGTTTTAATTCTGTTAGTGCGGAGCTCACTCCTGATAAAGCAGCAACAGAAAGGAGAGCAAGTAGCATCTTCTTGGATTCCCACGAGGCTGGGTGCTCTCACTGAGTTGAAGGCTCTGAAAGGATCCTCTTTCATGACAGCAAAATAAATGTGGAGTTCAAACAGAACTGTACTAGGGCTCAGTTTGTTTTTTGTTTTCTTTCTTACCATGCCTCAAGCATGCAGGACTGAGACAATAATTCACACAAAATCTTCCCTTTCTTACGTTACAGTGATAAGAAACTGATGTCTGTGAATGGGTAGAAAGACTGTGAGTGTTACAGAGCCAAACCTATATAAGTGTGGATTTAAAGTTGATTTCTTAATGCAAAGTAATTTCTTGTTAGAAAGTCACTGGATACCTTTAAATAATACTGAATAGTCTGTTAATATTATGGAGAGTTAAACAGTGTTGGAAATGCTGCTGATCTTACAAATTTAAATAATAATAATATTAAAAAATCTGCTGACACAAATGTTTTGGAAACAAACCTATATAAAGGAGTAGTTAACCCAGAACTATTGTGAAATATCTTATATATTGTTTGACATACTTTCATATAAGCAAGCACAAGTACCCCATCCTTTAGACTGTGGTAATGTGCCTTATTGTTATATTCAATAGGAAAAGCTATTCATACTGTAGTATGATTGAAAAGAAAATTGAATCCTTTTGATGTTATAAATGTGTCCATTGCTGCATGCGCACACAAATTTTCCATGGAAATTATGGTGAAAGTAGTGATTCTCCTAGAAAAATGCATTAGTGTTGACATGTTCAATTTTAGCCACATCAGAATATAAATACCCTTTAACCATGGTCAAATTGGTGGGAATGTATATAGTGTCTCTACATAAGTCAGCTGTCTGTCTCAAAATATATATTTCTATAGTCCAGTTATGTTCTCTGTTTCAGCTGAAAGGAAAATTAAAAATGGTGACTCACACATATCTCTGTTCTCTTACAATATTGTATTTTAAAATATTTTTGTCTGTGAAGTATATTTTATATAGCTGTTCATGATTACTTTTAATTTTGAAAAAAGGCAATATACTTAACAGGATTTTGTTTATGAAGGAAATGATATGAGAAGTTGACTGTCCATTCACTTGCCTGACAATTGGTTCTGTGTATAAAGTGTTACATTTTCCTTGTAATGGAGATAGTCTATGCTCCTTTGCATTGACAATTGAATTAAAAAAAGAGTGTATTTGATAGCGAAATATTTTATGGTAGTGGCACTTTCAAAGTTTGCAGTTTGTCCAGGATCATAACAAGAAAAGACAAATGTTTTTTTCTGTCTATGAACCAATTGTATGCTATCAGCTAAAATTACACACACTGTTTAAAAATGTATTGCTCGATGCACTTTGTATATTAAGGTACATTAAGTTATATGGCATAATGCAATAAGAACTAACCTTACATAAACAGACATGAAAACAATATGTGTACTGTGTTATAATGATATGAAAGAAAGTTTTGGGGGTTTTTTTTGAGGGAAAACTTTAGTTTTTCAGAGTGTACTGAAGCTATGGCAGTAATACTTCATGTTGTTTTAACCCAATGGAAAGTACACAATATATGTTGCTTGCTTGCTTTTTTTGGTTTGGTGGTGAAGGCTTGTTTGGTTGGTTTTGATGTTTGATTTTTATTTTTTTCAGATTTAATGGAAAGAGTTTTAACTTGCAGAGCATTCTAGCTAACTTCATTAGTATGATAGAAAGCTAAAAGGGACTTCAGAAGGGCTAGCAGTTCTATATTTAGATAACAGACAATAGTTGGCATCTGTCCTAACATTAACTTCTCACACTACTACAGTGTGATTTTTCTAAAATTTTTTTTCCACTGGTGTAAGGAACTAGTTACATGAATGAGATAGTTTCTCTTCATGTGCACTTGCATGTATCAGTATCTTGAATATTTTTAATTGAGAAGTATTTAGATCACTGGATTTGGATTTTTATTTTTTTTAAAATTTCTTTTTTCCCCAGAAGGCACAGGAGTGTGAGCTGTAAATATTTTTGGTTGTTTTTTCTTTAAGTGGATGGTTTCCTGTACTGGACCTTAACAGACTTGTTTGAGTTCTTTCAAGTGAAGTATTGAATCTCCTAATATGTAGGGCATATGTATGAAAAGGTCTTTTCCATTTAACGGGCATCCTGATAATTTTTGTTACCTTTTAAGGCAGAATGATGGAAAAATTATATCATTAATTGGTCTGATTTTTCTGTATATTACTGTTTTGATGCTTAAACAGTGAAAATGGTGGAAGACATAGAACAGTGATACAACATTAAGTACAGAACTGTAGAAGAGGTTATTTGGTAGCATTCTGATAGTGGATGCAGCAGGCTTTAATGGTAAATCCTTAAGTTCCTATTTAGTGAAGAAGAGAGCCACCATCGAATCACACAAATAAATATGCTAAGAGGGAAGCAATTATGCAAGAAATGTACAGAGAACAGAAAATGTTGATTTATTTTACAGTAAACTGTGGATTCTTCTGACAGAACACAGGCTGTCTTTGGTGTTTTGGACCCCTGTAAAACAAGGAGCTTTATATGCATGTGATTCGTCCTGGTGTGCTGAGGTTTTTAGGCTCTTGGTACAGCTGAAATACTCTGTGACCATTTTGTAATAATATTGACCCTCCAATAGAATGATAATTTCAAAATAATCTTCATCTATAGTGAGTTACCTATAGAAGTTTTCCGCTCTAACACGTTTCATGAAAATTAAACCTAAATCTTTTTTAACCCTGCCATCATGGATGAACTGTGAAGTTATCGTCATTTGAATGTAAAGTAGATTGGTGGTACATACTATATAAAGCATGAAAGTGCTGATATTTTGGAAAATAATTACGTAGTTTTCTTTCTTTCCATTATTTAACTTCTCCCTTCCTCTTTGCCTCTTCTCTCCATGCGCATCAGCAAAGTTAGTTTATCTTTTCTAAGTTGTTCAGAATCCAAGTCTGGGTGGATAAATTTACATGAAGTGAATTATGGCTGGTTGTGTTCCTATGTCAACATGTGCCATGTTGATTTCTTATAAAGTGGATCATTATTCTGTGTGGCATAAATAGTATTACCAGACTGATATGATTAAAGACTGTGAGTCATTAATTAGCATCTAATTAAGAGAGACTAGTAATGTGCCCATGTACACAAGCTACTGTGTTGTATTTTCCTTTGCAGAAAACAGTGATTCTAAGCTTGCATGTTAATATGCAAGTTATGTGTCTTTTTCTATAATGTGCATAGTATAATAGGGAGGGAGTGTGATATATCAGTTTCGCTTGAAAAATCTGTGCCGTATTTATGAAAAAACCTAGTGTATCAGAAGAATATATTTTATCAAGGGATATCTAGAAATGCAAAAGCATTTCTCTGAACACATTTAAAGTAGGTATTTTATTGTTGTGTGACCATACTAACACAGATAAGCAATTTAACTGTTAATACACATGGAATAGAAACACAGTCTTTTTGTGCTCCAAGACCTTTGTAAAGTAAATTCACTAGAGGGGACTGGAAAAAACTGTATGAATCCAATGAACCTGCTTAAGCCTAGACTGGCACCTTAATTTCCACTTTGCACGGTAGATTATTAATGAATCATAATGGTCTCATAGTGATGAAAATTAGCAGAATTTCATGTAGATGAATCACAAAATGTGGAGATGAATGTTTAAGAAAATCCATAAAACGTAGGTGAAATATGTATACTAGGCCAGACCGAGTGTTTCTGTTTGCCGGGTTTACTTGAACATGAATTAATTGATTTAAGTGAATTGCATGATAAGCACTCATAGTTTCTTAATAAACCATTTTATTTCATTCCCCTGTTTAAAGGGCATTATTACTATACACTTAAGACCATACAATTGAAACTTCAGTAAGAATATTATTAGCATTGACAATTTCTTCTTCCAACTTTTAAGACAATGCTTTAAACTTGGTTTTGTCTTTCATGGTTGCAGTCCATACTTGACACTTATATCATGAAGGTCTGTGTAAAGACTGGCAGATGTTTTCCAAATAAAGATTTTGGGAAAGTTCTAACCAGAGCAGAAAATCAGCAAGTCTAAGATTTTTCTGTTGCTTTGGGGCTTTGACACCTCAGTTAGGGCTGCAATGAATTATATCGGTCCACTTAATACAGTGTGCCAACCTCAGGGTTAATGTCTACGCTTTTTCATAGTTGTAGTGAATAAGACACACTTTCAGGAGAAGAAAAATGAGGGATGGCACTTGCCCTAGAAAGCAGGATAACATGGTCAATAATGTCAGTTACTGATATTCTTCAGTCCAATCGTTGGTCTCTTAGGGTAGTGCCACACTTAACAGGCTCCAAGCTGGCTTGAAGAGGCTTCTCAGAAAAGTCATTCTATGCTGTTAATAACAAGAACAAAAAAATCTGCTGGGACAAAGAAAGCTGGTCTTTCAGCTTAATGGTCCTAGAAATGTTTCTGTATTTTCTATGAAAAAGCCTTTATCGTCCTGTATGTCTGACACTTATCTAAATATAAAAAGCTGAGCATACCCACATCAGCTGTTGAAAAGAAAAGTAATAGGAGCAAATGAATTTTCTAGGTATCCTTTCCAGGTTTTTTAAACACTTCCTGTACTGTAATCCTCAGTTAGGCCTAGTGTTTGAATGCACATAATGCTCAAGCAAGGTAGAGATGACAGAAGCAGTGTCCTAGTGTCATAAAACCAGAAAAAGATGCCTTTTTTGAATTAAAACATTCACAGAGGTAAACATTTGTGAGAGGATTTGTTTTATTTGAGTTTCTTGTCCCTAGATGAACACTGCAGTTAGGCAACTCAAGTCTGCCCACTTTACTGTCAGTGCCAGCGCATTTGACTGGGCTTAATTCTAAATGACTTCTAAAAAGTAGGGCAAGATGTCAGTGGCATACTTGGAAATAAAAGACCACTGGAGTATTTCCATTCAAAGTCCCCAATTCTTGTCTTCAATTAGTAAACTGTTGCAGTTTTCCCCTCAGTAGAGGTTTCTGATTATCATGATTCAAGCTGTGATCTTTGACAGACATCATTTAGGCAGATTTGTGTAGTTTGTAGCTGTGTGCTAATGCCTTTCCCATGAAGACCACAGTTCGACTATAGCCAGACTTGGAAATCTGCTGTTGTTTGTCCTTCTGGTTTGCTTGCTCTGAGACGTAGAAATTAGGTGACTCTTCAGACTTTGCATTCACGTTTTCTAGCTTAATATAGCACAGCAACATTTTCAATTTCCCATCTGAAAAATAAAATTATTGGCCAAAGTTAAGCTCTTCCAAGTTTCCAGAGACTGCAATGGTCCTAATAATATTGACAGGTTTGACAAATGGGATGAACCCCAAATGTAGAGAAACTTGGAACTCGAGTGTCTGGGAGGGGGGTGTGGGGGGGTGGAAATCAGCATTAGGGCTTGGAAAATTTGTAGCTGAACCACTAAGTGAACGATGTGGCTATGTCTAAACAAGCACAACTTTTAACTGAGCTGCAAAACGTTGTTTTGGCTTCAAAAGAAAACAGGCTAAGTCTTGTAAGTTTTCTGGTGCAGACAAATACTCTTATCCCAAAATGAACATTCCAAATCAAGTGGAAGTCATTGCTTGTTTTAAGTACTACTTTTTTAATACTGATTCTTACTTTGTAAACTAGAAAGTTGAAAATGACTGAATACTGTAAATCACAGAAACAAAACTGACAGACTTAATATAGGTGCAGTTCCCCATTTCTGGGATCTGATTGATGGAAACAGTGGATTTGGAAGTACCACCAAGGTAGCCTTTAAAGTAGGTATGTACATACTTTTTTGGGGATGGGGAGTAGTTGAAATAGGATATTGGAGATGGATGCTCTTATGAAGAACACAGAAATAGATTATTTAAAAACTTGATTGATCTATGCCTACAGTATAGTACATTAGATTCTGTCACCTCTAGTTGTGACAGACAGGTAAATTTCTGTGGACTAATAAATGTTAAGTACCCTGAATTAATGAATATGTATATATCCTTGCCCCCCAGCACTTTTGTAGTAGCTATACAATAGCTCTGCCTCTTTCACTCTAAGATTATGTGCCTTGAATTATTTCATATTTATTGTGGAATGCACAGGAGAATGCTGACCAAGGTACGGAGCAGTGGTTGGCACTTTGTCTTGTTTGCATGCAAAAGCTTGCGCTCAGTCCACATACTACCTTTTTCTAGTGATTATACTCTTAGTCTTACTAAAGGCACAAGAAATGACTGAGGATATCTGAATGTAGCTCACTGTGTACAAGTAGAGTTCAGGAAAGTTGTTAGCTAAAATATTTAATAAACTTTTCGCAGTTACTGTTGTTACATCAACAGTTTGAATAATAAACAAGAAATTAAAGCAGCTACTCCTGCTGTCATTTACCCTGGGGTAGTTCTAAATCTGGAAGACTATAAAATAGGTTACACGTGTTCACAGGCCTGTGTGAAACTGATGTGAGAATTTAATTAGGCCCAAAGTATCACCAGAGTGAGGAATATAAGTGAGAATATCCATTGCTTGTTGCTAACATGTAAGAAAATTAATTTCTTTAAGTGTCTTTTTACACTAAATTTGGGAAACAAATTATAGTCAATAAAATCTGTAGTTGTATTATAGGTGTTTCAGGATGCCAAGGAAAATTCACTAAGGAAAATACCTATTAAAATCTATACAGATTGCAGTTTTTCCACTGAAATCCATGAAGCTGTGGGCACTCACTATCTCGTAAGGGGCTGCACTGGCATCTCACAGCAGAGGGTGCCTAATTGCCTTTCGTGTTGCTGAAGTTCTAAGTAGAAGAAGGTACAAATTACTTTGTTTCTCATCAGTCAGCAAGCTGTTTATTGCAGTAAATGAGTCATGCCCTTGTATTTTTGCCATACTAGTTCAGAGGTCTACAGGTGTGATACCAACAATGAGAGATCTTATTACAGCCTGTAGGTGTAAAATTATTTTTCTTATTCCTGCATAGATTTCATTTGCATTTTTTTCCAGTATGCTTTCATATCCATCATCAGAAGTTCTCAGTAGTGATTACCAGCTTTTGTTGTTTTATGTTGCTTTTCTGCTGTTTGGTAGAGTCTATTTTTAATACTGCTTCTGACTACTGCGTGTGCAGGCTTGTCTCAGCAGTTCAATTCCGAGTGTCAGGCATTCAATTAAACAGGGTATTTTATTTTATTCAAGGAGACTGCAGTGTGTCTAGCCCAGTAACTGAGTGAGTAGGAAGGAAGGCAGGCAAATATTTCTCTTGAAAATGGCATAACATCTGCAGCCAAATGTGAAGAGATCACAGGATTAGCTTTTCTTTAACACTATTATTTCCTTTCAATAGAGTGTAAAATTTTGAGGAATGGAGTTTAATACTGGGTGTTATTCAATAAGATTGGTTTTGCATGTGTGACATAGCAGCAATAAATTTGTGTATCGATTTTGGGTAGTACCGCTAGGCTATAGGCATCTTAGATATTTT
The DNA here is from genome assembly GCF_000703405.1 of Apaloderma vittatum. Lineage (NCBI taxonomy): Eukaryota > Metazoa > Chordata > Aves > Trogoniformes > Trogonidae > Apaloderma > Apaloderma vittatum. The sequence continues at coordinate 86,547 of NW_009729988.1, read as the reverse complement.
TGTGAGATTTTATACAAGAGCATTTAAGACATGCATTTTTAGGTGTGTCTGTACTGATCTGTGTGTAATATTTGAAAAGCTCTGCATTTAGAAGTTCGTGACTTCACTTAAACGTTGAAATTTGAATGCAAAAGAATTGTTCAGGTGTGATTAAGAAGAGTTTAAAATTCCATACTTCATGCTGCAGGTATGGTATTCACAGAATGTGCTCAGGTGAGTAGTTATTGCTTGAGGTGTATGCTTTCAGGAAGCACCCAGTGACTTAGTAGCCAGTGACTTGCTTTTGAAACCAACTTCATACATTTAAGATGATAGCTATGTTTTCTTTTTAACTTCACTTAAAAATGTTTCTAAGGCTCATCATCAGTATTACCTCATCATCTTGCCAGCATTACTAACCCGCTGAAATAAAAATAAATGAATGTGTTTTAAAGCGAATAAGGGTTTACCGTCTTGACTCATGTTGTCTGAAACCGAGTGCTGTCATTGAATGTTCTTGGGAGTAATCCACTTTTAGAGTAGTGGGAACAGAGCTTGCATGAGAGTGTGTCAGGTAGCTAAGGACTCAAGTTTATACCCCTTCACCTACCCCAGCTAAAGAGGATTGCATATGCCCATCATATAAAATACCTTTGATTTACTAAACACCTGAAAACCTGTAAAGTCACTGTTGAAAATGGAATTTGGACTTATAGATTTTCACACAAGAAACGGTATTGCTAGAAGTTAGTCATCCAGGTGAGGCGTATGTGTTGTTGCATATGTAAAAAATAAAATTTTGAATGTAAAATTTCAGATGGTCTAAGTAAGAGTAACTGATAGGTTACAGGTGATTAGGACATTGCCGACTGTTACTGTACATTTAAATAACATGCAGAGTGCTAAGTGCATCTACACTCTGAGTCTGTATTATAGTTAATTGCCATCCTGTAGCAGTATTTTCCACTGGAACTTACTTGTAGGACAAATGGCAGGAAACTGATGATGTTAAGTTCATTGGTCCAAAAATTTTAAACAGAAAAAGAGAAGCTCAATGTCTACATACAGGACTAGTCAGCTGAACATTTCTCATATGAACTACCGAAGTGGAACTGACATTCCTGAGTGCGATTTCATTAAATAATGCAGCCCTGCTTACATCCAACTTTCAAATGCAGAAATGCAGTAAGACTGGATCTGTTAGTGCAAGTCATATCTCATGATAAACTCTTACTTCTCAAGCTGTACTGTATTTTTCAACCTTAATAGAAAGAAGTCAAAAGGAATGACTTTCTCAAAAACAGACTGCCATCTTCTCTTTTCTGTTCAGATAAGAATAATACATTGTCAAGAGTTGAACTAGCTCCTGCTGGTGTATTAATTAATACCACCACCTGGATCTATCAACAGCAAGACAGCCAGATTCACACTAGGGGATAAAAAACAATCTGCACCTTGTCAGCCCTGCCACACTGGGAGTAGTCACAGGTCTGCAGCCCCTGGTAATTACTCACCCGGGTCTTCGCACTGCCTGCATTTCCATTTTGATTGTTGACATTGCACAGTACTGCTTCATCTGCCTAAAAAGGTGGGAAAAAGTGAACAAGGTATGTCAGGCCTGGTAATTATACCACTGTCACCTCTCACTCTCGCAGCTATTGGACCCCATCAGTAAAGTGATAGTTGTCAGTCTCCTGTTAACTGTTTCATTAAAAGGGAATGATTATGTTAACTTGAGTGAATGAGTTGACACTAAGAATCAACACCTTCTGAGCAGCTGTGAAAACATTTAGAATGGATTTATGTACCAAGAGCCTAAGTGGAATGAGAAAAAAAAACTACAGGTTGAACAAATTAATAAAAAATGGGGGAAAAAAAATCTTAATTCACATTCTTGGGAGAATGGATTAAAATTCCTGAAAAGAAAATAAATTTCTGTTTTTAAGGGTCTACATATATTTCACAGAAAGCACCTATAAAATTGTGAATTAAACTCCACTGAGAGTGATTCTCTCTGCTGTGCAAGCAGATTTACGTTTCCAATATATTCTACTTTTAAGTAGTTTTCATCTATTGGTATCAAACAAACCGTTTGTTTCAGGGCAGGATAAGGGAACATCAGTGGTTTCTGCATGAAACGGCAAAACTAGACTAAGAGTATGTCAACAATGACCCATATTTAAGGACTGTGGCATAACTGAGTGCATGCTCTTGTTGCGGATTCCACAGGATCAATACATAATGTTCATTAAACCTGACTCATTTGAATTTGTTAATACAGAAAGTATTGTATCAAAACTAATTTATGGTATAGTTGACAGGCTGATTGGGGAGAATGTGCCAGTGATATGATTAGAGAACTTCTACATTGCTGAATTATTTTAAAACTAGTCATGTAGAAGGAACCTGTTACAGGTTCAACAACCTGTAACAACAGGTTGCTGTTATGAACTACAATTGTTCATAAACAGTTGTAGCTCAACAAACTGGTAACAATTTTAAACTTGTATTTCTACATCAACTCTCCAAAGGCTGTCAATACCTTATCTTTTAGAGCTTTCCCTGCCTGTCGGCCGTAAAAGGCAGGCAGCCCATAGGTGAAAGTCCAGTGTATTACATGCTTAAATCAAGCAACAATTAACATATTCCAACTATTTTGTTAGTTGACTATTCTGGACTTTGTATGTTCACTTAAAAAAAGCAAAAACACTTCTAACAGCTTGAGGTAGATCTGTTACTTTATGATCCCCGATACAATAAACAGCATAAGCAATAAATATAAACATTGTGTATAATAAAGACTAAGATCTGGTTTGATAGGCTAATTAGAAGTAGAAAATTTTCTCACGGAAGTCTGAAAAAATATTCAGTCCCTATTTCTTGTAATTTTGATGTCTCTAATTTAATCTACAATGTTTTGTGCATTCTTTTTCCAAAGTATGTGCACCGTATGTTTCTGGTGAGTAAGAGGATATTAAGAGGGTAAGCATATTACTTATCCCTGAACAGGGCAGATCTAGGAGGAAGAGACTAAAGTTATACTCTTGCAAAATGTATTGTTCAGGCTTCAGTGATTATTTATTTTAATACATTTTTTTCCAAGAACTCCAAGAAGTCTAGGAAAATAAATGGTTTTAAAACTATTTGTTCTTGAATTGTTTTTGTTATCAAAAAAGAGTGACAAAGTTCTCAGAGGGATACTTGTTTTCCATCCTTCCCCTCCCCTTCCTCCCCCCCGGCCCCCCCAGGGTATAGAAAAAAACCCTCTCCTGATACTTGAGAGACTTTACTAAAAGTTGTTGAGATGAAATATGACAACCTGAAAGAAATTCCTTTTTTAGGAAATTACAAGGGAATGGAAATAGACATTTAAAAAGAACAAGCTTCAACAAGAACTAGTTGTGTTATAGTTCTGGCGGACAAAACAAGATGTCTTCAGCTCAAATTTCTCAAGATCTGAGGGAGTAAATCTCTGGCTCAGAAATGTTGAGCTCGCTGTAGTCTCATGCATGGAACTGCTACAGAAAAAGTCCAGTTCCATGGACATCTCAAATATGGAGGAATTAGATTGCATTGGGATTAAGTCTTTCAGTACAAAATTGTAGAGATACTCCTTTACTGACTACATCACACATCAGACTGTATCTCAACTTTGTTGAACTGAATAAGGGAGGACCTGCGCTATGAGGACAGGCTGAGAGGGTTGAGGCTGTTCAACCTGGAGCAGAGGAGGCTCTGAGGAGTGCCGGCAGCCTTCTGGTACCTGAAGGGGGCCTACGGGAAAGAAGGGCAGGGACTCTTTATCAGGCAGTGTAGTGATAAGATAATGGGTAATGATTTCAAGCTGAAAGATGGTAGATTTAGATTAGATATTAAGAAGAAATTATTTACTGTGGGGATGGCGAGAGACTGGAACAGGTTGCCCAGAAAAATTGTGGACACCCCCTCCCCAGAAGTGTTGAAGGCCGGGTTGGACAGGGCTTTGAGCAACCTTGTCTAGTGAGAGGTGTCCCTGCGCATGACAGGGGTTGGAACCAAGACAACCTTTACGGTCCTTTCCAACCCAAACCATTCTATGATTCTGTATGTTTCAATTTCTTCTCTAACATGGTGAATAACAATACTTACATCTTGATCTCACCTGGCCCACAGAGTGGGAGATGTTAAAAATTGCTATGGTAGTGTCTGTGTAAATACACAAACTTTACTACAGCGCATTTTTTGAAGCAATGTTGGTCTGTGTGTATTTGTTGGTTTAGTCTTTGCTAGAAGATTGTAGTTGAAAGGTAACCATAGAGTTATTAAGCTATATCATGTAGAGAATTTTGACTTTTCCCTTCACGTGTCCAGTCAAATATCTCTTAACATTAGCCATATGAAAGATTCTCGAAGTGCCTTAGATTACAGGACCTGGATATGGATACCTTTTTGGCACTACATCTCTAGCACTATGTTGCTTTGCTAACAGTGTCTTGCAGTTACGTATTAATTCATTTTGAGCAGCCAGAATCATTACACAGGTAACATATGACAGTTTTGATTTCTTTCAGCATCTGTAAATGAGCCAAAGTTTTTGTTGCTTTTCTTAAATTGTTAAACATATGTTTATTCTATATGACCTTCCATATATTTCTTAGTCTTTTTCCTTTACTAGCAGATTTCGGAGTTGGAAACATGTCTAAACATAGCATAACTAGGGAGTAAAGTGCTAACAAGGGAAACAATACTTATATTGGCATATTGTTTTCTCACTAAATGATGTATTTCACTATCATTGCATGGTAAGCTAGCTGCACAAATGACTTGCACATAAATATGGAAAATTAACATGTCTAATTTAAGAGATCCTAATTTTTAAGTAAATATGTCAGAGAGACAATATGCAAGATAAGATGCATGTATGCAAGTGACTTTCTACACAGTGACAATGTATTAATTTCTTTTGTACAATACTTATTTTCATGTTTTTCCAATTCCCAGTTGTTTTCTCTTCTTGAAGTCTTCAGTGCCGCCACGTAAAGTCCATTTGTGCATTGTATAGTAAAAAGGAGGCTCCCTTGTGTGAGAAAAGCTCCTTTCATCGTTGTGTGTCTGGAGGATTGAAAGTGAGGCAAGAGAATTACTTCATAGTGTCACAATTCTAGTGATTTTTTTTTTAAAACAAAATAAAAAAACAGGGAGAGTTGATGATTTACAAGAACACTGCTCTTTTGCTGTTAATAATAGGGGTTTCCATGACCTGTTTTGCTCCGTTTAAAAATCTAAAACCCAAAAAACCTTCTAACACTAATCAAGACTAAGTCAGGACAATTGAGCTAGCGTGCTGGAACAGTGATAGAAAATTCAGTCTCTTCACTGCACACTGTAGATGTGTATTCTGTTTTTATTCCCCTCCAGACTTCTTAAAATCACATTGTTATCTTAGTCTTTGAAATGTAAAAATGCTGGGACATCAAAGAAATATTGTGGTGGTCAAATAAATTTAGAAAGAGAGTGTATATAATGAATACTTAACACCGGAGGTTTACTTCATTTTTTTGTTGAAGATATCCATTGTAGCAACTTAGAGCTGGAAAATGAGGCATGAAATTGTTTGTAGAAGGTTCAGTAAATTGAATGTTAAGCATTTGTGTGTTTGCTGTAAAGCTAACCTTGCAATTTTAGTCATAACATGGATATCTCTGCCTTTGTTCTGTAGCTTGTTTAACAGAAAGTGGGTAAGAAAACTATAGCAGCTGAGAAAAATATTTTAAGGAATATAAGAATACAAAGACCGTGTATTCTTACATGGTCCTTGAATGTAAGAGATATACAAAGATGAGGACATCTGACTGAAGTGGTGTTTTATTCTAGCTAAGAATCTGAGAAGCATTGTGAATTAACTCCTCAAAACTTTGGCAATGGGATTCAAGCTCACAATTACACTACACAGAGCTACTTGGATCTTCTGCTAAGTTCATACAGTTTTTAGTATTGAGATTGCTTGTTTAAAGCTTGCTTTATTGCCTTTACCGGTGTTGTTCATCCCCACAGTACTCGCCTTTCAAGAATATTCTACTTGTAGATACATTACTTTTAAAAAAAAATATTGACTGGTACTATGCAAGTGTGGTGTCTGAAATATTTAAAAACCTTTGATTCAGAATAGTGTTTTCAAGGGAAGACTCCCAGTATAGGCAGAGTTGATGTAGAATGATAGCAGTTTATTTTGCATATGTGTTCCTATGCAGAGAATGCATGTATTTGTTCAAAAATGGAAATTCTGCTGCTTTGCATGAATTGCTTTAGATATCCTCCTCAGTTATAGTAAATTTGCCTGAATTAGGCATAGAAGAAATCTAATGTGTCATTGTTTGTTCAATGCTTATAATTCAGATACCAGCTTTGTATGGAATTTAATAATATTATGAGCCAGATATAAAATAAGTGTATATAGATGTATACATATAATTCTCTATTATCATTTCTCTATAGATGTATTTCTCAGGACATTAAGTATGTGCTTTAAAGACTCAGTGGTAATTTCAGTCTTCAGTACAATACTTGAGAGGGTGGTTAAAGAAAATCTATTATCCCTTCCTCCCTCAGGAAAGATAAGAAGTGTGGGAAATTAGTTCCTATTGTCAAATTACACTTTATCCTGGAGGGGCAGTTAAAGAACTTCTATTCTTACGTGATATATTACAGGTCCTTACTTCATTCACTGAGAAGATACTGGTTGACACAGAATGAAAGAACAGGGAAAGAAACATCCAGTCAGTTCCTCTCTCGTTTACATGCATATCCAGATAGCAAATGTTAGTTAATTTTATCCCCAGTTTTTTTCAGTTCAACATACAATTCTGAACTTCAGTGGCCAGATTAAAAAGTAATTTTTTTATTTGATCCTAAGGGGCAAGATAGCAAAGGCACAAAATTGGTCTATATAGATGCATAACATTGGTTTCCTTAGGCCATTTGATGTAAGATGCTATCAGTTTCAGAAGCCTCAGTGTTTGAGGACAGAATCATACTGTGTATGAACAATCACAAAATTGTTGTTTTACTTTATTCAGAATCATATTAGTGAGAAAACGCATTATGTACTGTAATTTTAAATTTTTTATATTTCAGTAATTTAAACCTGCAGAACAAAATTCATTGAAGGATTACTTCTTCTAATTTGTTACCTCTTTTTATGCACTCTGCAATGATGACAGTTACTGTACAAGATACCTTATCATGGGGAATCTTATCCAAGGTATTAATTCCTGGCCAGCCGTATTTCATCAGATAAAGAGTAATATTTTCTATAGATTTATGACTGAACATGCCTAATGTGGGGCCTAAGAATGTGGCTGGAGTCTTCTGCCATAGTGAATAGGACTTGTGACTCATTTTCTTCCTGCATGTAGCATGTGCTTCTACGGAGAAGAGGATTTTACAGGATTATCCTGTAAACCTTTAGGCAAGTCGCACACAAAAAGTGTAGCCAGATTAATTTTCATTATATAATTTTGTTTTAAAGAAAGGTCAATTAATTTCATTAATACCTCTACAGCACATACAATGTAAGTGGTATTTTTATTTTAAAATTTAAAATATTTTCTCCTAATATTACAAGCTTGGAATCTGAACATTCTAATCCCAAACTACCAAAATAATGATTAGGATATTTTGATGTTCTAAGACTACCTAAATCCATTACATGACATATTTTGTGCTGCTTCTATGGACTGAGCTGTACATATTTACCCTTCACTTTGTAGAAATGGAGATAAACTTCATCTCTTAAGGACCACACTCTGTTGGTCTGAATGGATGAGTTACAAAAATAAATATTACCCTCTTGTTCACTAACAAGTTAAATAGGAAGATGGGGTTCTTCTTCTTTGTTTTAAACGGAGTATTTATTCTGTGCTACTCAAGACAATCTGTTCTATAATTAGAGAGCGGTCATATTTGCTATTATACAGGTACCTATTGGCCATATCAGATATAAAACTAATATCAATAGTTTTTCCTTGGTTTCTGGATACTTTCCGTGTGTATTTTAAGTGAACTTTAGTTGTTCCTGTAAACAACAACAAAAACCTCAGCTGGATTTTCAGCTACTTAGTAACAATGGCCCTGTTTTCATCCTCGCATCCTTTCATTTTTGAAATTGCTTATGCAGGTGGTTGCTGCACAGCTCTTTTCCTTTTACATGACTAAAATGCATGTGTTTTATTATCAATCTGGTTTTAGACCAGTCTACTTTGCAGAGATTGCACTAACCTAGGTCTTTAATGATTGATTCCTTGGTGACCACTGCTAGCATCCCTCAGGAGCGTTCTGGGTGCCTGTTGTAGTAGGTCTGACTGCCCTTTGATGCAGTTGGAGTCTGTTCTTCGCAGCTTTCTTGGCATCAATGTTGATATACTTTACCTTGTTAAGTCTGAAGGAAGTGATTGTCTGAATGAAATTGCAGGACATTGTCTCCAAATTTGAAAAGCCATTTTTTTCCTCAATACGTCTGTCTTGTGTGTTCACTTTCTCCTAATCATAGAATCATAGAATGGCCTAAGCTGGAAGGGACCTTAGAGATCATTTTAATCCAGCCTCCCTGCCGCCAGGGACACCACCTCTCGACTAGATCAGGCAACACATGGGGACCGAACGGGAATCGAACCCGCGACCTTAACGTTGTTAGCGTCACGCTCAACTGACTGAGCTAACCGGCCGTTCTCTATGTTCTTCTTTCCTTTCTAGTGTCTTTCAGATATATGGCTAAAAAACCATCGTCACAAGATCTCGCATTCCAAAGCATTATGTCCAATTGAATTTTTTTGTGACCATCATGTTACTGTCAGGAAAAGGACAAGAAAAGAGGAGTATTTCTGGCTGGGAAATGATATTCTGCTTCTAGTGTAACTGAGCAAAATGATGTCAGTATCCTCTATTAATGTTTTGACATGTATATTTCTATTAAGTAATTGCATCCATTAGCAGTGAAGCACAAAGCCCCTCCAAGTTTTTCTAGTGGAATGCTTCAGGCCTGACCCAGAGAACAAGCTAAATCAGCGTGATCGTTTCTGATCTCCTTGTATTGTCTCATGAATGCACAATATGACTGTGGTGTTTGAGATACAACTGCAGTACTATTTCCAGGAGACAGAGATCAGACACTATTAGATAATAATTATGTGGGCTAGACACGAAGTTCTGAGGGAAAGCTACTGAACTTTTTAAACTTATTCTCTGAGTTGCTCTTCCTAGTCACAGGAGTGCCATGGTTGTATTTAAGCATTTTTGCATGAAGACAAAGTTGTCCATATTTTTTTTTTGCTTGCATCATATTTGAGAATTCATCTTCCTTTGATTGAAATTCTTTTGATAACAAAAAGTTTTTGCAACTATGTTGTGAGCTGCCTTTCCAGTAATACTTTTAGAAGGAAGTAATTGAACAGTATACAGTAGAAGGAGAAGGAAAAAATACAGGGAACACAAGTCTACACTGTAGCAATATGACTGAATTTCATTCTGTTTTCATAAATCTATATTAGATATTGAGCCAGGAATTTTGAATTAGTAACCCCTGCTCATGGAAAAGTTGAATTCCTGTCTGATGTTTTTAGTTCTCCCTTTGTTTTTCATGGAGTTTCAGTTATGAACTGATTTGTGTTTACATTTACACTCTTCTGTGGAAATATGTAAACTGGTCTGCTTCTCGTAGTAACCTTGGAGTGTCATAACTGAGTTCCCAAATTGCAAAGCACACACAGTCATTAGGTTTTGGAAAAACTTGACTGCATATAGCAGTTCAGTGGTTTGGTGGCGGGAAAGGGATGGTGTTAGTTTAGGGGGCAGGGGGAAGAGCATGACTGTGGACAAGGCAGAAAAGAATTTTCATGCAAACTTGTTCCATTTCTATTTGAAAAACGTCTTCCTTTACGCTTGTGAGGTTTGGGGTTTTTTTGATAATTGAGAACCCAGTACTAGACTTTTTTAATATTAAGAACTTGAAGAAAGTTACTGTCTTATAGGATCCAGTAGGTATACAGAGACAACCTGTTGCCAGCCATCTGGTTCAGAACAGGCCTCTTTAGACAGTGATTACAAGTCATCAGGTGGATAGCACTCAAAAAGTTACCTTTCAGGTATATTCGCTCCAGTAGAGGGCATTGATACTTGAACATACAAGCCTGAAATCTTTGGGAATGATGTTACTAATAGGAGAGAGAGGGTAAGCATGGCAACAAATCTTTTCTCCCCTCTCTACAAAACCAAAAATGGTGTTGTATTTATAACTATGTTTTCACCTGTGGCTTATCTCCCTGGGAACTGGAGAAACTTTTTTTTTCCTCAGCTATCCACATACAGTGCACAAAAAGCAATTTACAGCAAATGCCCATGGTAAGCAACAGAGAATGTTTTTGAGGACAGTTGCAATTCAGAGGCTGGGAATATGGGAGAAAACAGTACTTGGTGTATAGAGGAGCTCAGTAAGAATGTGGTCTAGCTATGGAGGAACCTGCATGGAAGATGGGAGGTACAGGCTAAGTGTAGAAATGGTAACTGGCTCTAAGCTCATTAAAGTAGAAGTGGTTCTTTAAAACAAGCTGTCTTAATTATAATTTTTCTGATTCCAAGTAAGTGTTACACAATCCGAATGCGAAAATTGTAAGAGAAGCATGTCGTTAGGAGATGGCCAGCTGACAACCTAGTGTGACGGAGCTGGCTAGGGACAGCAGCGAAATCCTGGGTCTTGGTCTTACTCTCCAGGCAGTGAATGTTCCTGCATTCCCCTAGCATACACTTCTTCATCATTTTGAGCCCTGTTTGCACACCTTCTGTCATAAAGCTGCAGTTAGAGTCAGTGAGAAGTAACTCAGTTCAGTAGGTGTATTGGGAGATGCTTGCAGGCGTAGATGATGCCAAGTCAGTCTCTTACACTGAAGCTATCTTTTCCCTAAGGGAGCAGGGGAAGGAAAAGGTCCATAAGGATGGTATTAGTGATGAACAGAAATTTTTTTGGTGTCTGCAAGAGATCTGGGGATATTTTTCTGTAGGAATGTGTTTAGTTTTATAGCCTTGTTTCCTTATGCAAGTAAGTGACTGTGTGATCTAGCAACCTGAGTTGAATAGCCAGTCCTTTAGGTCTTTCACAGGCTATGAATACAGTAAGAGCACTCAACCCTTCTGAAGATATGCAAATGCAGGCATTTAAAAGATTTACATTCATCTTTCACAGGCCTCAGAAATATAAATATGAAATATCCAGAACCTTGTCACTTCAGTAATAATTAAGCTGATGGCCTATTATGTTCGATTGCAAATCAATATAGTATCTTTTGGTGCCACTTGAGTTCTTGAGGGTTGGCTTGGGGCCAACACTAGTTATACAATTGAAGAGCTGCAGCTGCATCGAAAACTTCTCTGCCATTTCCATTCAGAAAGAATAGACTGGTAACAATGGTGGCCAGCCTCTTCATAGTAATTGTGTGCAAGTACACATTTTGAAA